>NW_001852980.1:0-1007 GCF_000209125.1 Entamoeba dispar SAW760
ATACTCACCCATTACACCTAATCATTATCTTTACCAATCAATACTATTAATACTTTGACCTTCCTAAGGGAATATTCAGGTGGAACCAGCTACTAGATAGTTCGATGAGTCTTTCGCCCCTATACTCAAATATGACAAGTAATTTGCACGTTAACACTGCGTGAATCTTCCACCAAAGTTTCCTTCGGCTTCAATCCGTTCAAGTATAGTTCACCATCTTTCGGGTCCTAACATATTTACTTCTTCTATTGAAAGATACTATTGCTAAATGTATTTCTACACTCTCATAGTTTTTCGTTTTCTCTTCATGTTATAGCTTTCCTGCTATTCTCATTCGCATCCATGTTAGACTCCTTGGTCCGTGTTTCAAGACGGGTAGATAATTTACTTCTTCAAGAGTTTCTATTCTCGGGATTAAATGTATTAATCTTACCTTAAATAGCTTTTATCATTCCATTATTATTGGATTTTTACTTTTAATTCACAATTAAATACTAAGATTTCTCTTAATATTCTCGTTTATTAATAATCACTATAAATGAAATAATTCTCTTGCTCTTAATAATTTCCTATATTACAAATTTCAATACAATCTTATTAAATATACTACTTATATATCTAATCTTTTTATATTTTTATTTATAATACATTCTACTATTTTTCTTATAAATTATCCGTTCACATATTACTCTTTCAAGCTCTTTTCACTCTTTTTCCAAAGTTCTTTTAAGTTTTCCTTCACAGTACTTCTTTGCTATCAGTTTTCCTGTAATATTTAGACTTTGATGAATACTATCACCTTTTCGATTTATACTTCCAAATAAATTTACTCTTTTCTAAACTATATTCTTTTCAAAATATAGTTTAATTGACGAGGCTTTCACTCTCTCTGGCTCAGCATTCGTTCTGAATTCAATCTAAATTATCTCTTTTAAATATAATTTTTCTTTTAGTTACACTCTGAATAATTTAAGACTAGCCTCACACATTGCTGTATTCTTCTAACC
>NW_001852979.1:0-6771 GCF_000209125.1 Entamoeba dispar SAW760
TTAAAACAATCATCTCCTATTGATATAACAGATGATGGTATATTAATTGATTTTATGATGAACATTCATTAAAACAACAATCTCCTATTTCACTGACAGATGATGGTATATTAACTGTTGTTAATTTATCACAATAACTAAAACAATTATCTCCAAGTGATTTAACTTCTGGTGGTATTGTATTTCCATATGATTTTCTATCTTCTTCTGTATATTCTATATTTTTATATATATTTCTTTTTTCTTTCTCTTGTAAATATTTTGAATATTCTACTAAATACCATATTACATATTTAAATATTTTTCCATCATTAAATATTTCATCATTTTCATTATAAATATGAAATGTTTCAATATTGGTAAATAATTTTCTTGAATATTCATTTAATGGAATTGGATTAAAATGAAATCGTTCAATATTTCCTTGAAATCTTTTAATTCCTATTTCTAAATTAATAAAATCATTAATATCATTAAAATACATTGATGTTATCATTATTTCATTATATCCTAATTTCATTATTGATTTATTATTATTTATTAGTTGTTTTTATTAGTTCTTTTATTTTTATATTTTAATTTCTTCTTTTTTATTCTTTATCATCATTCTATTTTTATTAATTGATATTTGTTATGAAAAACATTAAATAATAACAAATAAAATAAAATGATAATTATTTTTATTTTTAATAAATTATAATTATTAAATATTTCATTTTGTTGTTATTTTATTCTTATTTTCTTTAAGATCCTTTTATCAATGCAGAATATACAACAAATTTTGTTGCCATGGCTATTGAGTAATACCATAGAGTCTTGTAAAGAAAATCAAACAAGACACAGGTATTCAAGTTTAAAGAAAAGAATGAACTTCAATAGCAATAAAATACATAATAATTATGATAAAAGAAATAACAAGAAAAAAGTGAATAGAAAAAGAAGAACACAAAGAAAAACAAATAAAAAACAAGGCAAGTATAATGGTAATAAACATTATACAAATAAGAAACCTAAATGGTTGACAACAAAAGAAATTCAAAAGAAAATTAAAAGAATAACAAGAAAATGGGAAAAAGGAGAATATTCAGAAATACTTAAAAAGTACGAAGGTAAAGAAAAGAAATGGTATAATATTCTCCAAGAAGTATATTCAATAAGAAAGAAGAAAACACTGGAGAAAATCAAAGAAGAATTCAAAGATAAAACAAAAGATTGGAAAAGTGAAGACATTAAAACAATTGAAGAAGAAATCAAAAACAAAAATCGAATTAAAGAAATGAATGATAGATGTAAAACTACAAGAATAATAAATGAAAAAGAAAATAAAGAGAAAACACAAGATAAAGAAGAGAAAAAGGAAGAAGAAGGCAACAAAGAAGAAATTAACACACTTCAAAATAAAATTAAAGAAATAGAAGAAACTATTAAAGAACTTCAAACAAAAAAGAAGAACGAACCATTTCAGATGAAATGATTCAAAAAACACGAGATACAGTCAGGAAAGAGTTTGAAGAAGAAATAGAAAAGATTCAAACACAAATGAACAATGTTCAAACTACATATAATGAAATAAGAAAAGAAAACTCTAAATTAAAAGAGGAAAATAAGACATTACAATGAAAAATAAAAGAAGCAAATGGTAGAAGGAACATAGAAGTAGGAGGTAAGGATGAAACCATCCGAACACTCCGAGCTAGCTATGAGAAGCTGAAGAAAGAGAAGGACGAAGTCCTTAAGAGTGTTGAGCTGGAGAAGAAGAGGGCTGATGAGCTAGAGAAGAGTGCTGAGCTGCTAGAGAAGAACATAAGAGATAAAGAAAATCAAATCTCTGTATATCAAAAAAGTGCGATTCAAAACTATGAGATTGCAGAAATAACAAGAAAAGAACTAGACCATACACAAAGAGAAAATGAAGAACAAAAACAAATAATATCAAAACAACAAGAAAGTATCGAAAATTTTTTATCCCAGAAGGAACTGAAGAAGAAGAAAACAATGACTCTAGTGATAAACACACAACCAATACTGAGAACATCATCATCTGGGACAATACAAATGAACCAAACTACCCCTATGAAAAAGACAATTCTGGAAATAGAAGAGAGCAAAACACTGAGTATCAAAAAACAAGAAATGATAATCAGTCAAGAGAGAAGAAAACACAACAAATCAAACAAATAGAATTTTAATTGATGTGTTGTATTGTTTTGCAATTAATTTGTTAAATAATAAATTAAATAAGAAATTAAGATGGGAACAAATAGAGAGCATAATAAAAGTAATAAATATTAATGTAAATAATGATAAAGAATACATTAATAATATTAAAATATCTCATAGAATAAAAGAAACAACTAAAAGATATATTAAAATGAAAATGAACTCCATCATAGAAGGGAAAGTAGAGTGTAACCCAATAATAAAAAACATTATCATAAAAAATAACTCTACTGATATTGATGATGAATATCTTAACTCTATCATCAATCAAGTTAAAGGAATGAAAATAGATAAATATGTAAATATTAATTACTACTGGAAAATGAAAGAATCAGATAAATTAATAAGAGAAATAAATAATAAATGAGTATGGTCAGGAGAATAGAAAATCTACAAGAAGATATGAAAATGATTTCAATGTGTATGTATTATTATCTCTAAAATAAATTTAAATGAGATAAATTTGATGAAATAAAAGAAATCCTAAGGAAAATAAATAGATTAGAAGATCTAATCAAGGGAATGGTACAGAATAAAATGCATCATGAGATTGAAAGAACAAGATGCAGATGAAATTAAAATTAAAGCACATGAAAGAATAAAGTACATAAAATATATGATGACAATGATTAAAGAAAGAATTAAATTTAATAAGAATGAAAGGGTCAGAATCAATACAAATAAAATCATGTTTGATTCTAATAACAAAATTAAAATAAAGAAGAAACACAAAATGAAATATACCCAATTAACGATATTACTTTAGAATATTTGAAATCGTTATATGAAACACAGGTGATATTAAATAAAGAACATTGGAAAATAAATCAAATCACCTCGTGGAATGAAAGATACAGAAATTATGATAGTGTCATCATCACATTGGATGATTTAAATTGAAGCCTGATGAAAATAAGTAATTGGAAATCACCAGGTATTGACACTATATATGGGTATTATTGGAAGAGAATGTCATCATCAAGAGATTCCATTCTTAATATCTTCAATGAATGGTTAAACTTCCCAGAAAACATCCCTCTAGACATGGTAAGTGGAAGAACTATACTAATCCACAAAGGAGGTGATAGGAACGATGTCACTAATTATCGTCCTATCAGTTGTACAAATGTAATTATGAAAGTATTTACCTCCATATTGAAAGAGAAGATTCACAATAGAATTAACATGAATAGTGAATCATTAAAAATTAGTAAAAATCAATTGGGATGTAAACTGCAATCTCTTGCTGCTAAAGAAGGATTAATTAACAGTTATATGTTAAAGCAGCAGAAAGAAGAGAAATACCCAAAATATGTAGAGTCATATTATGACATTAAGAAAGCATATGACTCAGTAAATCATGAATGGGTAATAGAAGCACTTAAATATTTTAATGTAGAGGGTGTCATCATAGACATTGTAGAAAGTATGATGAACATATTGAAGATATTCATATGATATAAATATAATGAATATTAGGATGTATTAAATTGATGAATTTTACAATATGATTCATTATCAACTCTACTCTTCTTCATCAAAATGAATGTAATTTCTCAAATCATAGAAGAGAAGTTCCCAAAAGCAAACCATACATTATATATGGATGATTTGAGAATAATGACACAAAGTAGTGAAGAAATGGGAACAATCCACAATGAAATTAAACAAATAATAAGTGGAATAGGGATGGAAATGAAAATAAATCAGGAATGGTATTAAAGAACATCAATAAAATACCAGATGGAATGCAAAACATCCCAATAATTGAAGGAGAGGACTTGTATAAATATTTAGGTGTATGGCAGTCAGATGAAATTAATGATACATTCAATTGTAAAATCATCAAAGAAAAGATGATGAAGAAAATGGAAGAAATAAATACTGATGAAAGTAGTAATAGAAGTTATATTACAAGAATTAATACTGAAGTAATACCCATCTTCAGATATTCAGCATCAGTATTAAATTGGAAGGTAACTGACTTAGATAGAATGGATTTGGAGATAAGAAAATATTTAAGAAAGGCAAAATACATTAATTGTAACTCCAAAGACCGTCTATATGTCAATATAAATGAAATTGGTGAAGGATTAATAAGCCTAAGGGACGAATATGTTAATGAAATAATTAGAACAGTAATGTACTATTGTACAAGAGTGAAATAAAAAATAACATAATAGATAGATGGTATTCCAAGAAAGGAATATGGAATAGAATTAAGAAAGTACTAAGTCATAAAATCACAGAAACGAAAATAGAAGAAATAATAAATGAAGGGATTGAAAATAAAAAAGAAAAAGAAGTAGTAGTAAAAATAAAGAAAATAATGACCGACCAATACATCAAAAAATGGAAATCAAACAAGTGGACATTTTAGAAGATGGTTCGAGTCAAAATTTGTAGATAAAACTACTACAATCAATGCATGGAAGTCCATCAATATAAAGAAAAATGCATTTCTCCAATTAACTAAAATGCAAGATGGAGCAATATTTAGTGGGTACAGGAAAGATAAAATATTAAAAAATGAAAGATTGAAATACTGCCCACTTTGTAAAGACAAGATAGCCACAGTAGAACACATTCTACTATCTTGTATTTGTCATAAAAAATCACAAATTGAAAAACATGACCATATTGGCATCATCATATGGGATAATAAGAAAATACACATGAAATAAACAATACAAGAAACCCCCATATGAAACAATGTTCCAATACAATGACATTACTATGATATTGAACAAACAAATAATGCCAAAAAGTGATGGACTATATCATAAAAGACCAGATATATATGTAATAGATAAAAAGAATAAAACTGGTCTAATAATTGATATGACTATTGTGGCAGATCATAATATTAATGGAGCCTATTGGAAGAAAAGAAATATGTACAAGGAATTGAAAAATAGGGTAATGAAAATAGAGAAATTAAAGGATGTCAAAATAATTCCAATAGTAATTTGGATTAATGGGCTAGTAAATGCGGAAAGTATTAAAATAATTAAACAATTAAAAATCGAAATTGACATCACTAAAGAAATTAAAAACGTTGTAATTAAAAACATGATGGACGTCATGGAGCACTGTTTCGATCACAACCAAACATATGTAGTTGAACTACAAGACGAAGACGAAGGGACGGGATTAGTCTCCCCTGAGCCAGGAACAATAGACACAAGTTCTATTAATACTTAATTAACTTCTTATTTAAATTTGTATGTGATAATATTTCATTCTTTTTATTTTATCATTTTATTTTTGTTGTAATTCTAATGAATGGAAAAATAAAAAATGAGAAATGGAATATTTTTATTGTTGTTCGATAAAAAGAATAAAATATGATAAAAACAATAAATATAATTTAAATTATTCTATTTTTAGTATTTAATTTAAAATAACGATAAATATTGTTGTTTAATATTTTAAGAAATACAATAAAAATGGATAATTACAATGAAAAATAATTATTTTATTAATAATTCTATTTTATTATTTTTATAATGATTAAAAATATTGTTAATTAAAAATAAGGGGTAAAAAGTTGAATGTTATTGATGAGTATTTAAGATTGAACTTTAAAAGAATTAATTTATTAAATGATTAATTTAATATTTCTATTAATTACACTTCATTTGGAAAGAAATGTAATGAGTACAATGAAGATATCTCAGTTGTAGATAGTGTTGATAATGTATTTGAAATGATGAATTAATAAATTCAGAAGATAATAAAAATCAGTGATTAATGATTTGAAAATGAATTTAGAATCATATGTATACAAAGATATATTGAAGAATCCACCAATTAGTTCATATTATTATGAAAAAGTACAAATAAAATAAATATGGATAGTGGAATGTATATGAATTTTATTCACAATTTCAATATTTATTTATTTCACAAAAATATCCTTTATTATCTCTTTCAATAAAACAAATTCATGGTTCATATAGAAATTATATTGTTTATTTTTATTATTTCATTCGTTTTAATATTATGTTAGATAAATAAAAACATATGTATCTTATTCTTAAATATTATTATAAAAATGTAAAGATGTTCCAACACAAATAGAAAATAATAAAGATATTTATGTTAAATCAATAAATGGAAATGATCAATTTGAAATTATTAGAGAATTTGGAAACAAATATACTTCATTTAAATCTCTTCATGTTCAATTTCCATTTTCTAATTCTTCTATTCTTGTTAATTCATTTAAGAAACAAAATTTACTTTTATTACTTTTATCAAATCATTATTTAAATACACTTTTAACAATTATATTAGAAAATGATGAAAGTGTTGATGTTCATTATAATTTATTAAAATTATCAATTTATCATTGTATAAATCAAAAAGATAAAATCATTCTATCATCAAAAGAAAATTATACAAATATAAATAATAAGAGAAATGAATATGGTGATAAATATGATAATATTTAATGTAAAGTATCTAATAATAATATTAATACTCTTGTTATTAAATGATATGATATTAATAATGAATTATAATTACTTCAACAATTGTATAGAATTA
>NW_001852978.1:0-2302 GCF_000209125.1 Entamoeba dispar SAW760
AATTTCTGTTTCTGTGAGAATAAATGATAAATATGCTGTTGTTTTGTTCCATTTTCCATAAAGAAACTGAATGGAATTGGATGATAATTGAAATGGAGTTGATATTTCTTTGTTTTATCATATGAACATAATCCATCCAATCCAATTTTCATTTCTTGCAACTCAACTACTTCTTTTAATCTTCTTTTTTTTAGCTTTTATCATTTTTTATTAAACAAACGTGTAAGTAATGCTGTGATACTTGCTAAAATTGCTACATCAAAAACTGATCCATCGTCATCAATAATATAATTAACTAAACGAATCTTTTGGTAAAAACTTGTTTCTTTGTCTTCTGTACTAACTATAAATTTTTCTCGATTCCCAAATAGATCTTTGTCATTCAATACTTCTTCTATCCACTTCTGAATACTCTCAATCATAGCTGATTTATCTTCATTTAATCCACTTCTTTTTATTTCGACCTCAATGTGTTGTGGTTCTTTTCCATCTTGAATCATTTGAACTATCTCAGTACTAATCCCACAAACTACTTGTGTGTTTCCAATTCTATATGAAGCACTAGATTGGAGGTTGTGAATGACGTTCTTCTTAATAATGTGTTCTTTCCCTTTTGTTGTGAACACTAACTTCGACATTTCTTTTAATTTTTTAGTTTTTCTTTTAATCATTTCCACTTTTTCTTCTTTTAATCTCTCTTTCTTTTATTCTTCTTTATTATCTTTTTTCTTTTCTTCTCTTCCTTTTTCTACTAACCACCCTCCCTTTATTCATTCCTCTTTTCTCTTTGTTGTTGTTTGTTATCTTTAAAATCACATCTGAAACCCAAGAACAGAAAACAGAAAGAGTTTTAAAGAAAAAAAATATATCATTTAAAAAAAATATTTTACTTATGAGACTTATCAGTAGGAGTAATAAAAGAATTGTTCCATGACTGTTTAACAGATGAGACTAAATGGATAAGAAAATATTAAGACAATAAAGGAAAGAAATCATAATTCCCTTTCTTGAACTTTTTTAATTTAGAACTTTTAATTCATAAATTAGATGGGTTTGTTATTTGCATTTTATTTTTTCATGGATTTAGAATAGTTAAAGATTAGGACAAATATTTTCTTGGTTTACTTCTCTCTTTGGTCAAGAAGAAGTTCGAATTTTGATATTAGGTTTAGATGCAGCTGGAAAAACAACTATTTTATATAAATTACAATGTGGAAAGGTAATTCAAACAATGCCTAGTTTGTTGTCACTTTTCTTTCAAGTTTTTGTCTTCTCTTTCTGTTGGTGATTTTTCAACAAATTTATAAAAGGGATCTTTTTTGTAAGAAAAGACAAAAGTGTTTTAAGGTTTAACCGGTGTAGCAATTGGTTTTAATGTAGAGTCAATCGATTATGAAAATGTTCATTTCAAAGTTTGGGATTTAGGAGGACAGAGTAGTTTAAGACCTTACTGGAAGTGTTATTATGAAAAGTGTAGTGCAATCATATTTGTTGTAGACTCAACTGCAACAGACAGATTGTCTGTTGCTAAAGATGAGTTACACTCAATGCTAAAAGAGCAAGAATTGAAAGACGCTGTAATTGCTGTTTTTGCAAATAAACAAGATATGGAAGGAGCTTTGTCATCTGCCCAAATATCCGATAAATTGTTATTACATACAATCAAAGATCACACTTGGAATATATTTAACACAAGTGCAATTACTGGAAGTGGTTTAGATGCTGGAATGAAATGGGTTGCTAATCAAATTAAGTCTAAGTAATGAACTTGATCAAAAAAATAATTTCAATATTTAAAAAGAAATTTTTTAAATTCATACTTTTAGAAATTTAATGAAATAAAGTTCTACATGTCCATAATTATTATACACATTGACAAATAATTATTTCAATGAATTTGATGTGCTTTTATTTAAATTATATAAATTATTTCTGACATATTCATATTAAAATATTTTATAATCTATTAATTTAATGAATAAAATATGAGTATCCATGTGTTATTTATTAATTATGTTATTTATTTAATTGAAACCTCATTAATAAGAGTATTTGTACTGATTTATGTATTAATTTATTGATGGTATTATATTTGTTATCTCTATAATATTTTATTTCTTTGTTTTATATTCAACTCTGTTTGCTATCTACTTGAATAACTTTTATTTATTCAATCATAGTTATTTCAATACCATTAATATTAATCACATAATATTCAATAATTTGTTTATCATAATTTTTAGATCTTTTTTTATTTTTCAATAAATTTATTCATACTTTATTTCTTCTTTTTTTCATTTAT
>NW_001852978.1:2402-8334 GCF_000209125.1 Entamoeba dispar SAW760
TTATGATTTTAATATTAATTATTATTCATGCATTCATAAAATAACAAATTATCTTTTAAATAAAATATTAATGATAATTATAATTTTCTTCATTCTTTATTTTTGTTTATATTAATACTAAGATTATTATTATTCATCTAAGTTAATAAATAACGTCATTAATTTATTACAATCATTTTTATATTTAGCCAATAAAATTGTTTATTATAACATTCATAATTGAGATAAATACATATTAAAAATAATCATTACTATTGTAATAAATACAATAAGTGTCCATTTTAATAATAGTTTTTATTTATTATTTAATTACTTAATTAACAAGTTTAGTGATAATATATTAGAAAATACTGAAGTTGTTTTATATTTTAAAGAAGATTATTATCATGGTATATTTTAAATATTCATTATGATTAGTTCAATGGTAGAATATTGTTATTACATCAAACAAAATAAAATGAAAATAGATTGATTAAATGAAAGCAGAAGAAATGAAAATAAAATCAAATAATGAAATAATGAAAAATAAAAGAAAAGATGAATAAAATAATAACTCAACAAGTTTAATTTCTGAAATTTAGCAGTATTTATGAAAATGTAATTTTAATGAAAATAATACAACGATTATCATTGATACTGTAATATTAAAGTTTATGAAATGTTGTATTAATTAAATAAAGAAGGAATAAAATGATAAGTAAAAAATGACCGAATAAATAATAATTTGAAAATCAAGCAAAATAGTTTAACCATTTATTTCAAAATACAATAAGTAAATTATTAACTCATCTCAATTTTCTTTAATCATAATAGTCATTCATTTTTCAATAAAATTGATTTAATAGAGAATATATCAAATACATTGTATCATTAATGAACAATAATAATACAAATAATATAACAAAATAACAAGAAACTGTAATGTGTTTATCAACAAATGAAGATATTATTAATAGATTCTTGGGTTTATATATAGATATAGAAAAGCTAATGAGATTGACATAGTAGTATGAAGGACATTTTTATATAAAACATTTTACCTTGAATTAAAGTTGTTTTTTATTGAACAATAAGAAATAAATAAATTCCACGAAAATGGAAGTACAAAAATGTTTGAGTAGTTGCTTGTCATTAACTAAAATAATTACTTAAAAATCATACTGAGAACAATGAATAAGGAATGTACAACCTTTTAAAGAAAAGTATATAAAATAAGTTAAATATTCAAAAATAAATTAAATTAAAAATGAAATAAATATAAAAACATAAGTCATCAAAAATGTCCTACTAATACAATAGTTTAAAATAAAAGGATTACATTCTATAAAATTATTGCAAGCACTACTATATTTAAAAGTAAGGCATTAATAAATATTCGTTGAATTTCTTTAGCTTATAAGTGTTCATCTTCTTTAATTATATACAATAACTTATTAAACTAATGTATTAATATATGTTCTTATATAAACGTTAAATCATAATAAATAGTTAAAATTATTTCTCTTTCTAATACAACCAATTTTTATTTCATAAAATGAGTGATAATATTTTCTGAATGTATTTGTTTTTTAGAATTAGTTTGGATAATGAAGTTAAGGTCTCTATCATCTCCAAGATACTTTTTTATTATCTTCTTTTTATTTAATTGAAGAATTTTCATCATTTCTTTTCCTGTTGTTTCAAGTTCTTCTTCAGAACTTGATATAAGTGATGTAGAAGGGACATAATACCCTTTGATGATTGATTTAATTATTTCATCAATCCCTTCTATATTTTTATCTGTTATTTTAACCTCTTTGTTTAATACAATAGAGGAGATGATAGTCTGTATTTTTTTAAATAAAGATGGTGATTGAATAAGTGGTGTGTAAAGGAACCTCATAAAAAGAAGGGTGTTAATTGCTTTTCTTGCTTCTTCTTCATTTCTCTTTAATTTAGTTAATTCATAAATACCATTTAATATATAAAATAAGTCTTTAGGAATATTACTAAGTGCTTCTTTTAATAGTCTACAATACGTTGAAACAGCAGATTCTTGTTCAACCTCATTTAATAAACTTTGGTCAGTTTGAACTCTTTGAATTACTTTATTAAATTTATTAGTAATACTTTCAATAACTATCCCACAACTTTCTTTTAAATACAATGAATATGCCTTTGTGAAAGCTGTATTCCCTCTGAATAATGGATTACACTTCTTGGTCCATTCAATTTCAAGTTCTGCCATTTGATGAAGTAATCTTGGTATTTGCTTTCTACATTTGAAATAATGAAATAACATGTCAAAATGAGAAGAGTCATTAATCTCTTTCTTTAATAACTAGTGATAAATTCATCTTAATTTTAATTGTGTTTAGATTTAAATACTTTCTAAGTTGAAAAATAGGAAAATAAAATAACAAACTGCTTTTATATAAGCTTGAAGTAAAAATGATGGAGGCGTTAATAGCATTGATTGTAATTGATATAGTTGTTCGTTCCTCTCTGCACCTTTTTTAGTTGTTTGTATTCTAGGAGATAGGGCTGGAGATACAGTTCCAGAACCTGAAAGAGAAGAAGAACTTTCTATAGCCTCATTCATTCCTTGAAGTGACTGGTGAACAGCCAATGGTGGTGATTGACGTTCAGAAATTACAATAGGAGGTGTACTTAGTTGAAGAGCTAATACTGTACTATTCATTAAAAATAAATAATATTTAGATATTTTTGATAAATCTAAGTTATGGTATTAATCAAAGAAAAGACCTTTTCTGAATAGTATAAAGTGTCTCTCTAAAAGTCAGATAAAATTCTTAAGTTAATAAAGGAATCTCAAAAGATCTCTCAATGAAGAATTTTTTTTTCATTCTTAATTTTTCATTTTTATTAAATAGAGATATTTTGTTTTATATAACAGAAATAAACATCAAATTAATATCTTTCAGTTGTATGAATTCCATTTTTGAAACTTCTTATTAATTAAATATTTTAATATAAAATAACTATTAACAAACAATAAGCGAAAAGTTACTTTTACACTAAATCTTTTATTGAAATAATAAACAGAATAATGAAACTTAATTGTAAAAGGAAAAAATAAATGGAAAAGAAGATGAAGTTTAATTTTGTAATAACTAATTTTGAAATTGTAGAAAGGAATAAATAGAAATTAATGTGAAAAAAATGAAGCATAAAAATCAAGAAAAGTCAATAGAAGTAATAGAAGAACCTATTTTAATGAACACGTACTTTAGGAAACTAAAGATTTTGTCTATTAAACTAATCGGAGAGAACTAAATAATACATTTTACAATGGCTTCACCATTGAAACGCTCTAAATTTCAGGACCTTAATAAACACAATACTGAGCTTGAACCAGATGATATTTATAATAGAAAAGATTGTGATTTAAATAATGATGTGAATTTATTCTTTTCCATATGTATCAGTAATTGTAATGAATGGAAAGAAGATGATTCTTATATTCCACTTGAATCATTTCATCCATGTGCAAAACCGAAAGCTGTTCATGTAGTCCAATTTGATGAAGATTATTAATTATCTTATTGGTTTGGGCTATGTCAAATAAAATTTGTTATTAATTCTTTTCATTCAATTCTTTTGTGTTAAAAAATTTTTGTTAAAATTAAAAAGTTTTAAATAACAAAATAATAATTAAAAAATAATAATAACAAAAATCATTTTAAAAATTTTTAAGAAAAAAAATAGATAAACTTATAATAAAGTTTTAATACATTTTTAATAAATGTTACAACCATCCACATATTATTCTGATAGTAATTATATTTATTCAACAGATGGATTACAATTAACTAACGCATCAGAAATTAGTGTTGATTCATCATTACAAAGGTCTATAAAACATTCCTTTTTAAATCCTGATTTATCAAAGAAACATAATACACTAACATTCATTCTTTGCTTTTTATTGGGTGTTTGCTATAATTTTCATGGGAATATTATAGCTGGGGCATCAATTGAAATTGGAACAAAGTTAGGTGATGTATCATTATTTTATTATCTTCCTAACTTGTTTTATCTTTCTAATGGAACTACAATTGTGTTGCTTGTATTTTTATCATTTGTAACTCCTAAATATCCATATTTTTCATTTTCATGTATTTCTTTAATTGGACAATATGTATTAACTTTTGTTATGACACCTTTATTTCCTCCTGTAATGAGACTGTTTAACTATTTGGATCAAAACACAATGCATACTGTTCAAAGTATTGCAATTTCAGTACTTTCATTAATTAACGGATGTTTATCTGCAATTAATTTTTCTACATTCATTTATATTTCTTCAACACTTTCACCACAACACTTAATTGCTTATATGGTTGGTAGTTCAGGTGGACCTTTTCTATCTTCATTAATTAATCTTATTGACACTACATCTAGTGAATCAAATAAGTGGATGTATCTTATTATTGTTTGTGTTGGTGTATTAATTATTCCATTAATAATTATTGTCTATTTCTTCTTTTGTTATAAAACTATTCCTCATTTCCATTCTTTATTTCATATTACTGAAGAGACTTCATTTCTTTCTATTAATAATAGAATTCCATCAAGAATTAGAAGATTATTTTTATCTACTAAAGCATCTTTATTAGAAATTAAGAACGTCGTTGTAACATTAAAATATTCTACCCTTTCTCTTCTTTTTGTTTCAATTTGTTCAAGTTATATTTATCCAGGAATGTTAAATAATTTTAGTGTAACAACAATTAACTATGATGGTAGGGTGGTTGATAATCCTCATTATACTTACCATCTAAATCTTGTAACATTTGTATTTACTGCGTTTGATTTAATTGGTTCTATCCTAACATTTTTACCAATTGAACCATCAAAAAAATCATTACTTGGTTCAAGTATTACACGGTTAACAATATTTACTTTATTTTGTTCAGTAATGAATATTGGCAATTTGTTTATTATTACTGATAATGAAAATGATCCATTGGTTCAAAGCACTGGATATCTTTTCGGATTGATTAATGTTGTATGTACTCTTTTACTAGGTATAACCCAAGGTTATCTTGTAACTCATTCAATACTTAAAATTTCAAAACACGTAGAAGAAAAAGTTGGTACTAATGTTACTTTAATTATCATATCTCTTGGTTCAATAATTGGAACAACAATTCAAATCTTTGTTTTATCCATATGCTCACCGTTGTAATTCTCTTCTTTTTGCTTTTCTTTTTTTTTTCTGGTTTATATCACAAAATATTAACAGGGTATTTTTAAAAGAAATTATAATTAATAATAAATTTATTTTATAATATTATTTTCTTGATTAAAATGGCATTTCAATATCTCTTTTTTTTTACTTCATGATAGCAAGTTTATTATTTTATGTAGTGTATTGTTTTGCAACAGATGACCACAACGCATTCGATATGAAGTGGTTCCCATATGATACACATGGTGAATTTTTTATTCATCCATTCTTTTCATTACTTGTTTGTATAGCTGCTATTGGAATATTATTACTTCCATGTTTAGTATTAATGAATATGGAATTATACCAACAACACAAACAACAAAAACAATGTGAAATAACGAAGTAAATTGTAATGATTTTTTTGTTATTGGTTTAATAATAAAATAATAATTTAAAAAAAATAAAAGAAAATTATTGAAAAAAACTAGAAAAAGAAATAAAATAAAATGCCAAAAGAAGGGTTAAGCGTTTTGACTGAAAAACAATTAGCATTTTTCTTCCCTAAAGAAGAAGAAGAAATTAATGGAGAAGAAATTATCATTAAACGTATCTATGCAATTAGTGAAAATGTTGAACGTAGAAAAATATTCAAAGTTTACTAAACTTGAAGTCCAGTGATCAGAGATATGTTTAGTTTCCCATCACAATGCTCAGCTGATAGCAGACAGAGTGATGAGAGAGTAAAATCAGAGAGTG
>NW_001852978.1:8434-23207 GCF_000209125.1 Entamoeba dispar SAW760
GATGAAAAACAAATTTTAAGAATCTTTTTCCCAAGAGATCATGTCACTGGAGAAAGACGTGATTATTGTTTCATTAATGTTGCAACAAAAGAAATAGCTCAAACTGCTATTTCTAAGTTAGATGGTTATTTACTTGAATATGCTAAACTTGCATGTGCTATAGCA
This sequence comes from Entamoeba dispar SAW760, assembly GCF_000209125.1. Classification (NCBI taxonomy): domain Eukaryota; phylum Evosea; order Mastigamoebida; family Endamoebidae; genus Entamoeba; species Entamoeba dispar. Next base: position 8,600 of record NW_001852978.1, read on the forward strand.
AAGAAACGTCAAAATTGAATTTGATTATTATTTTTATTATCAAGTTATAATATTTTTATCGTTTTTTAAATTAGTTATTCTTTTGTTTCTTTTTTTTTTAAAAGATTTGAAAGACAAATCATTATGTTATTCTTAATGGTGATATCATTAAAATTCATCATTTATTCTATTTTATTTTACATTCAATACACAAATGCCTTTGTTGAATCTATTAACACTCCTTGTATTACTCAAGTTGAGGCAATATCAGATAATATGCTTTTAAGTAAAAATATGGAAAAATTTTTTAACTATATTACTAAAGAATATTGCTATAGTGAATTGCCTAATAGAAAAAGTGAAATATATGGGATTAATATTTCTGATGATTGTTATGTTTATTCAAAGCAAAAGTATATCCATTTATATAATCATACAATTTCTAGATGTGGTCAATGTATTGAAATTATTGGCCCATCATTAATACCTTATAAATGTATGATTGCTGGATGGTTTACATACAATGGATCTATTATTGACGATAATATATTAAATAATATTATTCTTGTAAATGATATTGTTGCAAAGAAATTAGTTTCAGAAAAAGAAGAATCAGGATTTCAGATAGCCATGTCTTATTCCTCTTGTAATTATGTAATACTACCATCATTACTTGTGATTCGTTCTAATTCAACAACTCTAACAGTATTGGTATATAATACGAATGAACGTCTTTATTCAATTAGTAATGGAGTGTGGAGTAGTGTTATTGATAAAGATGGTTATTTTTATATCGATCCTCCAATAGATGGGTTTTATGAAAGGTTGGTTGTAAGTTCAATAGAAAGGAGAACAATAGTTTTCAATAAAGTTACTTCACAAAGTGGAAAAGTTTATCATCCAATTTCACAATTTAGTAAAGTAAAAGAAAATAAAAATTGTTGTTTTATTCCTTCTAAAATAATATTTAATAATGCCATTAATTATTCATCATTAAATAGTGGCTTTAAATACTTAGTAAGTTCATTTATAATCACAAAAAATCTTGTTATTAACGATAAAATTAAAGTCACCCAAGGTATAATTAGTACCCAATCTATTTCATTACCTCTTAACGGAAAAAGAAATGGTATTGTTATTCAATACCCTACATCTGTTCAAGTTACAAAACACTTTAAGGAAACAGTTATTCATATAAACTCAACATCATTAGTTGTCAAAGCAGTATACCTTGCACAACTTAATTTAGTCTCACAAAATGATTCAAGCCTTTCTCATATTTTACTTGATTTAAATGAAAATTGTAAGTTCTTAATAGAAAAAACATTTTCTAGTCAATACAATCTTAGGATTGGACTCAACCAAACTATTAAAGGATTCTTTAATTCATTAATAATTGACTTTGAAACTAGTGACTCTTCTATTCAAATAACTTTCGCTGAAAGCATTGAAAGAAATGAAAGATCAATGGTAGGATGTACTATAGATTCTTTCGACTGTAACAATACTGAATGTTCTATATCAAATGATAAAGATTGTTATCAATACTGTGGAAGTTGTATGCCTGGATTTCATTGCACATCTTCTGGATTTTGCGAAATATCAACCTCTATCCCTTCATCATCTTTCTCACATGTTCATTTATTGGTTTTATTTCTAATCTTATTCCTATTCATTTAATATTTAATTATCTTTTTTAAACCAAAAATACTAATAAAAAATAAAACTAAGTTAAAAATTGAGAAACTCCTTTTTAAAGTGATAATATATTTAAAAAGTACATTGATTTAGAAAAAAATTACCCATTCAACGTTTGTTTATAATATCTAATCTATTTTATTTATATCAAAGTATATTTTTAATAAACTAGAATAGTTATAAGAGTTTCTTAAATACCAATTTTTATCTTTCAAAATTTAAATATTGTTCTTGAGAATTACCAAATAACTATAATAAATACAGAAAATATAAAGCAAAAAAAGAGTAAAATTTTAAATAATAAAGTGTTGTATAATTAATATTTAATCTAAACAAGTCATTTAAGAAGAGTACTAAAAAAACTTATTGTTTGTTGTGTAGTTCGTTAATATTTATACTTCTTTTGTTTTTAATTCTTATTAAACAAACTCAATGAACTCTTAATATAATCATTCAAAAGTCTAAATTACAAACTTTCTTGTTTATAATTTCTATTCCATATTCTTAAAAAACCATAATTTAATTTCATCACAACCAGTTATTTTGTGAGAGTAATTTTTCTAGAATTTTCAATAACATTAGACAAAGTATAATAATTTAAAAAGAACTTTTTTAAAAATATTTCCTAATATTATTAGAAAAGCAAGTGTTAAAAAATATTCTAATAATTATCTATTTAACACTTAAAAATATTTTATTAGTTATAGAATGATTATTAAGGTAGTTCACAACTCTTTTCTAAATTTCTTTGATTCTTTGTTTTCAACTTGTTATATTTAAGAAGCTTAAACAAAAGATTTTAAAAAAATAATATATTTATAGAATTTTAAAAGAATTTATATATTCTTCTATCTTTTTGTTAATTAGAATTGGATATACAGCAAATACTATTATCAAAATCTATTGTATTGGCATGAAGTTTATTCAATTCAACAATGATTCATATTCTTTTATTTTTTAATGATTTTGTAATTTTATATATGAAAAAATTCAACAAAACCCATAGATCAGGAGGTGTTTAGAGTGTCTCAATGTAGGTGACTGTATAAGTAGCGATGTAAAAATGAAATAAATTAGTATATAAAACACAAACGGGTTTTTAAATAGAGAAAAAAGGGTTTTTTGTTTTTTCATTAATTCTTTTAGAAAAAACAAATAAATAAAAACAATTAATGACTGCCGTTATTGGACTTCCTAATGGTGCTCTGAAACTTGTATCATTACAACCACCTAAAATATTAGCAACAAGCAAAGCTATTACAAAAACACCATCTACTGTTAATTTCATTGAATTTGATCCAAGTATTCCAGAGTCATATCGATATAGTACTGGTTCAGTTGTTATGGCATTATCGCATTCACCAGTTTTATATAAAATCAGTATTGATCCATATACCATTGAAAAGTTTCCATTACCTTCAAAACATCCAATAGTAATGATGAAGTTAAATGTTAGCCAATCTAATTTAATGTATTCTAGTCATATAGAAATTAATTACAAATCAATTGGACAACAAGCTTTACTTGTGTTACAAGGAGATGGAACTTTAACAAAAATTTTAAATAATAAAATTGAGTGGAGTATTAAATTAAAAAAATGGGATCTTAGAACAGAAGAACTGATTGAGCCTTTATTAATTGATGAAGAGTCAAGCGAAAGTAGTGAAGAAGATGATGACAAATTTGATGATATTAAAGATATCAATATTGATGATATAATTGAAGATGTTGTAGATATAGATACAAACAAACAAGATGAAGGGGATGACAAGACGAAGAAAGATCAGGAACAAGATGCTATTAATGAAGAAATTAAAAAAGATGGAGAAGAAGAAAAAATAGAAAGTGGTAATATGATTGAACAACAAGATGAAAATAATGATGATAATTTAAAAAAAGAAAATAAAGAAGAAGAGTTACCACAAGTTATTAAGAAAAAGAAATATATTATCCCTACAGAAATTAAAGGGTTATATGGTATTTTTGGATTAGGTGATGGGTTTGTTATTGGATCAAATAAAAATGCTCTTCCAATAAGGAGATATACTTTCTCAAATGAGGTACAGTGTTCACCACCATGTGATTTAAAGCATATTTCAATTTGTGTTATTGATGAAGAAATATTTTTAGGATGCAGTAATGGTATGATTCAAAGATATTCATTTGAGAGTAGAAAAAGAGCAGTACTATCTCATTACAAGAAAGTATATAAACCAGATGATCTTGCTCATCCAATCGAAAGGATGGATAAACGTGAAGAAGTACATCCAATGATTACTGTTCAATTATCTTCATTTCCTATTATTTCTATTTGTTCTATTCCTAATTCACGATTAATAGCATGTGGAACAAGTGCAGGAAGGGTATATCTTTTTAATACCCTTACAAATACAGTTGTGTGTTGTTTGAAAGGTCCTCAAGGTAGTGTTCGTTTATCTTCAGTTCACAATTATTTAGTTGGAATTTCTTTAGATAGGTGGATGTATGTATGGGATCCAATCAAAAAAATTCCTATTTCTAAGACTTATCTTCATGGTCTTCCAAACGCTTTGGTTCTTCATTAATTTGATTGATTATTAATTTATGTTATATAATACAAAATTATCAATATGAAAACTACTCTAAAATAAAGTATCTGGCTTCTACACACTTGTTCTAAATATATTTTCGTTAAAAATTAGTAAAAATATAATAAATTTTTAATAAATAACCAAAAAATAATGAGTTTGGAATAAAAAGATGACGTGGTGATGCAAAGTTGTCAATCTGATAACTAGAAAAAAGATTTGATGTTATTCTTATTGTTTGTCACATTGTGCTTTGGACAACACGTTGCCAACATTGCCCCAGCTGATGTTGAGAATTTTATTAACGAACAAAAATTTACATTTCTTTGTTTTACTGACCCAAAAGATGCAAAAATGTTGACTAAGAAAATGGAAAAAATGAGTTCTAGTTTTGAAGAAGTCACATTTGGTATTTATAATGCATCATTAGATGGAGAAGTAGAGACTAAGTATTCTATCTCGTCATTACCATCATTCATTCTTCAACGACCTGGTTATCAAAAGAGATTTTATTATGATAGTTGGAGTTCTGACACTATTTTTGAATTCTTAAAAGAAGGTACTTCTCCAGTCACTGAACATATTAGTTTTGAGAAAGGACAAGAACTTTTAAAAGAAGAGACAGTCAAAGAGGAAAAAGGTAAAAAGAAAGGAAAAAAGATTCACCCATTCTTTTTATTAGTTGCAAAATCTGAAACAGACAAAGAAATAATAAATAAATACATTGCTATTGCTGATGAATTAAAATTATCAGTAGAAGATCATTTCTATATTACTGAAGGAGATTTAGCTCTCTATCATAGAAACAAGGATGGAATTATGACATGGGACAAAAAGTTTGAACTTGATTGGTGGATGAACGTAGTCATTTTCCCAGTCTTTTCTAAGTTAAATGATGCTATGACTGATATGCTTGATTTTAACCATCAATTACCAATATTTTGGTATTTCTCTGCCAAGCATAATCAAACTGCACATGACATTATCAGGAAACTTGCTGAAGAATATCGTTTAAAGATGCTTTTCATTCAAGTTGATGGTAAGGATATTGAGCTTGGATTATATGGACAAACATCTGCACCATCTGCTACAATCCTCCATGCAAATGGAAGAACTATGTATCCATTAAAGAGTCTTGATAATATAAGTGAGGACATTAAAAGTTATTTCAATAATAAATTAGAACCATTAATAAGAAGTAGTAAAGAAAAGACAGTTATCCCAGAAGTTCAAGCTGAACAACTTTTAAGAAGTGAATTTGATGATGTTGTTAAAAATACAAAGGACTTGGTTATCTTTGTTATTGATTCTTCACCATTCACCTTGAGTGTTTTAAAGAGAGATATCGCTGCTTTCCTTAACAGAACTCATGCAGTCACTTCATTTAAACCATACTGGATGAATTCTGATACTGATGATGTTCCAGCAGAAATTCAATTTACGAATGTACCTGCAGTTTTAGTACATACTAATGGTGCTTGGAATACTATGGACACATACCCATCTCAAAAAGGAGTTATGGACTTTGTATCACAGTTCTTTAAATTTGAAGCATTACCAGAAATTCCTGAATCTCAATTACCACCATTAGAAGAGGAGGATGACGACGAAGATATTGAAGATGATATCGATGAAGAACTTGAAGAAGAAGAAGAACGAAAACCAAAGATTGAGTTAACTATAGAACAAGTTAAAGAACTATTAAAAGACAAGTTTGTTTTGAGTACTCTTGAAGAAATAAATTGGAAGAAATTATTTAAAGTTGGTAAAGCATTCAATGTCGATGATGATAAGTCAATCAAAAAGTTAATGGGGGATGATACGTTTATGAGCTTAATCACACCTTTTTATCAAGAACTTCATCCTATCAAAAGGTCAGTTAAACCAAAACACCAACGAGATGAACTTTAAGTTAATTACTCTATTCAATTAACTAATAGCTAAGTTTCTTTTTTCTTTAAAGTTCAATAAGAAAGGCTTTTCTTTTTTGTAGCGGTCTATTAAAATAATAGATAAGTATTATCAAAAACACAAACAAATACATTTTTTATTATTAAAACGTGAGATTACTAAGAGTTTTCCACAATACCATAAGATTAAAATAAAATATACAAAATTTATTGAAACAACAATAGTTTGTTTTATTTTGTGAAGAGAATCTTTATAAAAATCAAAAAACTGGATAAAAATAATTTATATTTTTAAAAAGCTTTGGTGTCAATTTTTTCTCCTTTATATTCTTAATTAACTCTGATACAATGGCAGAGTATGAAAAGAATGCTAGTTGATATCTTGGATATAAAATTTTATTATTAAAAAAATTATTATTCTCATTATTATTTTATTTTATATTATATTTATTCAATGAAATAAATAAAAAGATTGGTTATTAATAAATGAGATTAAGATTATTATTGAACACATATTTAAATATTAGCAATTAATGGGTAGTTATTTAATGTTTGAATTAGTTAATGATTAAATTTATATTTTTGATATACATCAACATGTTTATTTATAATTATTGTTGATGTGTATGAATAAAATAAATTGTTGTTATAAAACAGTCAAAGAAAATGAGAATAAAGAGATTTAATAAAGAGGAATGAATAATAAGATAATAAATTTAAGAGTAACTATTATAGAATTCACAATATTTATTGTCAATAACAAGGTAATAAATAATATAGTCGTTAATAATTTAAATAATAAATTAACAAGAATATGAATGAAAAAGACAATACTTCAATAATAAATAAAATAAGGATGATAAGTAAAATACAATATAAACAAGAAAAGCACAAAATGGTGATTTAGATATATTAATAATAAAGATGATTTAATAATTAATAAAATAATAATTTAGTTATGAATAATAATAATGATAAATGAATAAAGTGAATATATTTATTCATTTATATTTATTATTTTATATAAATATTCAACATTCATACATTAAATATAAAATATTAATATTTAAAGATAGTAATAACAAAAATAAATCAATTATAATAAATAATCAACCAGATATTACTTCAAATTCATTTTGATTGACTTTTTTAAATGGAGTATTATTTGAGTATTCAATTTGTTTAACACATTGATTATCATTTTTATTTTGTAGTCTATGAAACTGGTTAAATCCAAATGTGTTTATTGTGTTTTGGTTTAACAATTGTTCTGGTGGTTGATTTACATTTTCATTATTAACTTCATTCAGTTTCAGTTCATCTGGTATTGAGATATTGTTTTTTGTTAAATATTCAATAACACTTTCCTTTGTGATTTTATTTTCATTTATTATTTCATCTTCATCTCTCTTATTTGAATGGTTTTCATATGGAGATGATTTAGAGTCATCACAAGGATTTGTTATTTGATGTGTATTCATTTCATTTTGAGACATATATATTTTATTATTTATCATTATTGTTTTTGAATTATGTTGTATCCACGTTGAATCTCCTTCTTCATTACATCTATTCAAGAATGAAGTGTATTGACCTTCATTGAATATGATGATAGTTGGAATTGATTCAAGAATGATTGAACTGTATTTAATGTTAATTTTAATACTTTCTCCCCTTGTACTACAAAGTGCTTTGAATATATCCCAAGAGAATGTTTTAAAATTACAATCATCATATAGTCGAATGTCATAATTCTTGAATTGATCAACTGTATCAAACATAATTTCACCTCGATGATCTTCTATCTTTACTCCTTTTAATGCATCTCGAATAAATTCTGTTTTTCCTGTTTTTGTTTTACCAACAATAAATAATATTGGTACTCTCTTTTCTTTTCTTTCTAATGCTTTCTTAATCCATGTTCTGATCTCTTTTACTTCTATCATTTCTTCTTTCCATGGATTTAATCGAATATATATTTTCCTTGATTCTACTATTTCTTCAAAGTGTTCTTGATTCCATTTCTTCTGAAATGTAGAACAACTTGTTAACCATCTTCCATAACTTGATCCTTGTAATATTCTTGTTGCTTCTAAATAATCTGGACATTCAAGTGCTTCTTTTATAGCTTGGTCCCATGAAATTCTTATTGATTCACTAAATATTCCTTCTTCTTCATATTTCTCATGTTTCTTAAGATAATTCCTTATATTTTGATATGAACCATCCATATCACATAATCTTGAAATATAACTAAAATTAATATGTAATTTTTTCCCATGTATTTTTGTTTCTGGCTTTTTGTTAAATTGGAAAATACCATCCAATTGTACATATACATGAGAGTGTGAATGTGTATTTTGACTAGATCCTTTCTCATTTATTCCAACACCAATCCACTTAATTTGTTTTCCACATCCAAACTTTCCTATTATTTCTTTTGCTTCTTCTAAACTAATAACTTCATTAATTTCAAAATATATATTTTTCCCATGAAATTTAAAATATCTATGTTGTTTTAACATTGTATGTTGTTGTTTGTTTTTGTCATTCTTTTATTTCATCATCCACGTGTCAAAGAGACATTTATTATTAAATTGTCTGTTTGAGTTATATAGATTATAATAAAATATAATAAAATATAATATGTTTATAGTATAATCATCATTTACATTTCATTCATTTTTATGTATACAATTATGAATTGTTGTTATTCTTTAGAATATGTTGATTGTTTCAATTTATTTAGAATGAAATAAAATGAATGATAGAAACTAAATTGATGAAATGAATATAACATGAAATAATAAAATAAAGAGTTGTATAATATAAATTAGAAAAATGATAGGAAAATACATCAAATTAAATAATATATAACATATTAGAATATGTTTGATTAAAAATTAAACATTAATAAAAGAAAACAAAACAATAAAATTATATAATAAATGAATAATAATTTAAATTACTATAAAAAGAATGAAATAATATAAAAATATGAAGTGAATAACAAATGATTATATTATTCATATTATATTATTTTACTTCTTTCTTATTTTCTATTTCTCATCATTCTTCTTATTTCTTTAATTCAAGAGAGATGAATGGATTGTATAATTACATAACCGAAACTGTTGATTATTTTAGAACACTTTCTTGATTTATTCAATATTTATTAATATCAGAGAATTATTTTGTTTTAAGTTTCTTATTATAGTTTTCTTGTTCTTTATTTTGTGTTTTCTGATGATATTTTCTTAAATTCATTTTGTTTAAACCTCTTTATTTGATTATACTTTTCTTGTAATATCTTTTTATCTCTTTTTCTTCTTATTTACTTTTCTTCATAGTCTCTTCATAATTTAAAATCCATTACACGAAACATTACACAAAATATAAAATCAATAACAAAAGAATGGCAAATCCATATCCATCATGAAATATAAATGATAAAAGAATGAGTGAAAATATGTATTATCTGTATTGAAATACATTAATTATAAAATTAAACACTACTATAACAACTATCATTATAATAATAATGGTATGAATCATTTCACTCGTTACTTCAATCTTTTTCATCACCATAAGTATTTTATCATAATTCAAATAGAAATAATCATATTATAATACAAATAAATCAAATAATAAAACACAACGATGATATAAACAATATCATAATAAAAGACAACAACAAATAATAAATAAATGAAATTTAGAATAGTAAAACAGAATCCAAATGGAATAATTAAAAGAATGAAGAGAGCATTTGGTAAGAAAATTAATTTCAATGAATTAATGAATATAATACAAATAAATGAAATAAAACATGATGTAAACAATGTGTTTGAATTTCTAACAAATAAAATAAATAAAAGATATTTAAATGAAAGAAAAGAAATGTAGTGAATATATAAGAAATGTAAATTGTATATTTAATATTATGAAATTATCAGTAACTACATAGATGTCATTAAATATAAAAAGAAATGCATTCCTCCAAGTAGTAAAGATACAAGAAAGAATAACTATGACAAGAAATATTAAATCTAAAATACTCCATTGTGATGCTTTAATTTATTGTAAATATTGTCCTAACATAATTCCATCTATTAACCATATATTGTTATAATGTAATGAAGAATAATTAAATATTAAAACATGATTATGTATGTAAACAAATATATAAACATATATTATTTACATATTTTAATGAATTTGATGAAATAGATTTTAATACATATCCTAAGTGTATTAATAATGATGAAATGGTTATAACTTACAATAAAGATTTATTGGTTAATGACCATTCGTTTAATGTTGGAAGACCAGATTTATATTATCAAAACATCAAAGATAAAAAAAGGATAATTATTGATGTTGATATATGTCAAGATAGAAACATCGAATTAAATTATATTTACAAAATTAATAAATACAAAGAATTACAAGAGAAGTTAATACAAAGTAGAGAATTAACTTATGTAGAAATAATACTTGTAATATTAACAATCAATTAATACATAAAGAATCATAAGAAGATTAAAAACACTAAAATTACAAATTGACTTCCCCAAAATACTACGAACAATCATTATTAAAAACATGAAATATTTAATATTCTACATATTTAACACTGGTAACATATTATAAGAAGAACATTCTAATTCTCATATGTTAGAAATGAACTCTATTGTAGAAATAGAGCATATTGAAACACTGAAACAATCACTTCTTAATATGATGAAAATCAGTTTGTTTGTTATTCTTTTTGTTTTCTTTTTAACTTTATTTTATTCAGTTACCCTTTTTTCTTATTTCTTTTTACATTTAATTATTATTATTTCTGTTAACGATTATTCTTTTGAATGTTTTTATTGATTTTATATTGTTCTTCTATGTATTTCTTAATGGTGTTATTCAAAGTATAACATCACATTTTGTTGTATTCTTATATTGAATAAAAGGATTTATCATACAATTTTATAAATGAAGAAGAATAATGTTGAATGTAAATGTAAAAAAGAAGTGTTTCTGTTTTCTAAAGAGGAGATATGAAGTGTTTTTGTATTGATTGGTAAAAGTGAAAGTGGAAATCAGAAGATACCCTAATAAAACTATAATGAAATAGAAAAAGAATTATAATAACATTCTTAAAATTAATAAGAAGTATATAAACAACTAAAATATCAACTACCATCATTACAATGTCTGTCATTAACAAACAAATTAAATCTACTGTATTTACTAGTGATTCATGTATTAGGAAGAGAAAGTGAATAATGAAATTAAAGAAGAAAACATTATTAATGTGTATACAATAAAATATGGTATTTGTTTAGAGTTAAAAAACAAAGAATGAAGAAGGAGTTCAAAGGATTAATATTAATTGTGATTATGATGAAATGATTCAAAAGAAAATTAATAATACATTTCAAGAATTGGAGATGTTCATAGAACAAGATAAAAAGGGGAAATACATCAAAGAGAAATAGATAAAACAATTATTATAATACTTTAGATGAAGAAATAAGTAATTATGGAAAAAGAAATAAGAAACAATAATAAGTTGTAACACAAATAAAAAAAGAAAGAATAACAAAATATAATGAATCAAACAAAGAAGAAATATATGAAAAAGGAGAAAAAACAAAGAATATCATATTAAAGAAAATAAAATTAAAGAATATAAGAAAGTCAATGAATTAATAATGAGATTGATAATGGAAATAATTAGAACAAATACCAATAATACAACCATTTATTTATTATTAATAATTATATGATAATATTCAAATAACTTTTATGATTAGAATTTAAATTTAAACAATGTACTACTAAATAATTGATGGATAAGATATTTCACACTAAATTCAAGAGTTTATAATATATTTGAAGAAACAAAATAACCTAACTTTAATCAATAAACACAAAATGAGAGATAAAATATAAAATAAACAGAATAAGAAAGTTGATGATATTTAATGTATTTAGAATAGTTATATAACATAGTATTTATTGTAGTATTCTTTTAAAAGTATTAAATCAGAATGAAAAGAAAGAAGAAATAAATAATAAGATATCTATAAACAAAGTAAGTAGAAGAAAGATAAATAAATTCATAAACATTAATCATATTTTATTTTTAATAATAATTCAAATACAAAGATAAATGATAATTTATATTTCAACATAATATTCATTTTATCTTAAATCATTATTGAATCAAGTTATTTTATAATGTTTTTAACAATATAATTAACATCATTTCACTTTTTATTATACACAATCATTATTAACTTATCAAATGATGAAAAATACAAGAATGTTATCAATTATCAACATTTATTTTATTGTAAGTTTCATAAATAATAATAGAACAAAAATGAATCATAAATAAATAAAATGAACAAGAATTATGTATTTTATTATAATTCAATTTATTATTTGAACAAGAAATTAGAAATTGTTTACTAATCAATGAACAATCATTTAATACAATTTCATAATCCATTGATAAACAAGATACAAAAAATAATCAAAATGATAATGAATATGAGTATTATAAGAAACAAATAAATATAAGAATAAGAAAATAAGAATATAAAGATAGAAATATTAAAGAAATAAAGAAGAATGAAATACAAATATACGAAATATAAATAATATAGAAATAGAGAATATGATATAATAAAAAATAAAGAAGAAAGAAGATAATAAATATATAGAAATAAATATAATTGAAATAGAAAATATAAAGAAATAAGAAAGTTCAAAAAGAATATAATTAAAAGATAAATAAACAAGAAATAAAATAATAAGAGTAATAGATATACATATTAAAACATTAAATAAAATATATAGAATACAACAAGAAGAAGATATACAAAAAGAAATAATAGAAAATAATCAAATGAAAAGATTAATAGAATAAAATAAGAAATAAACATAAATAAAATATAAAGAAATAATGAATCAAATATAAAATATGATAAAGAAATAAATCAAAAAAAGAAATAATAAGAAAATAACATATTATAAAAATAAAGAAGAATAAATAATCAGAAAGAATTTGAATCAAATTATAGAAAAAGAAGAGAATAAAGAATCAAATTAAATCAAAATAAATAAAATATATAAATAATATACAATGATATAATATATTTATTACACATTATAAATTAACAAATAAGTATAAAATGATAATAATAAATGAAATATATTATAAACAATTTACAATACAAATATATTTACTTAATATATTTAATAAAATAGAAAATATATAATATAAATATATGATATAAATGATAATAATATATCAAAAGAATATAATAATAAATTGAGTAAATAAAAAGATTTTTAGAAAGAAATAAAAGAATAAATAGAAATGAAGAAATAAAAGAATATAAAAGAAATAATATATAAATTAATAATAAAGAAATAACATAAAAACAGATCGAATGAAGAAAAACAATAAATATAAAATCATCATAAACAATATAAATTAAATAATATTTAATTTACAATCAAATACATTTGAATTATTAAATAATCTAAATGAGTATGATTTATTTTATTTGTTTTGTGGTGTTTGATTGATATAAGTTTTTTTTTCTCAAAGTAATATCAAAATAAATATATAAATAATAATAAACAAATGATAATGATATAATAAGATAATAAATTTTTTGGTAATTTTGTTTATTTATTCTGTCATTTTTATATTAATGTTATTCTATATTATTGTTGACAATTTATATTTTATATTGTTTATTATTATTTAATAAAGAATCATGTTATTTAATCTTTATGTTATTGTTTATTATTCTTATCATTATATTCTCTTTATCTCTGATTGATGATTATAATAAACATTTTAATTATATTTATTTATTGAATGATTATTATAATATATGATAATGATTAATGAATAAATTAATAAATTCATTTCAATACTATATTAATAACGTGCTCTTTTATTATATGTTTTTTTATTTATTTTAATAAAAATAAAATAATATATAAAACTATGAAATGAATAATATAATTAATATTATCTCATTTGTTATTATTCTTCTTTTTTAATCCTTTTATTTCATTTTATCAATCTTCTTTTTCAAAACACTCTCTTGGAATTGTCATATTTTGTTTTAATTCTAATCCACAACCACAATTAAAGAAACAGGATTTCCCAAATGATGTAATTGATGTTGGTATATCAATATTAGTTAATGAAATACACCCACTAAAACAACCATCACCTATTGTTCTAACTGATGAAGGTATATTAATTGATGTTAGTAATTCACACCCAATAAAACAACAAGTTCCTATTTTACTAATAGAAGATGGTATAATTATTGAAGGTAAAGAAATACATCCACTAAAACAACCATCAGGTAATTTATTAATTGATGTTGGTATAATAATTGATGTTATTGAGTACATCAATGA
>NW_001852977.1:0-1068 GCF_000209125.1 Entamoeba dispar SAW760
ATATAAAAATGATATAATACAAATATTAATCAAATTAATATATAAATAAAAATAAATAATAATAATAAACAAATAATAAAATTGAATATATTTTTTATTAAACAATCGAATAAATAAAATAAATAAAAATATAAATAATAACAGAATAAGAATAAAAGAAATATATATAATAAATAAAAATAATAGAAAAATAGATAGAAAAAGAAATAAAAAAATAAAATATAATAAACATAAAATAATAAAAGAATAATAAGAAAAGATAAAATAAATAATACAAATAAATAAATAATAAAATAATAAACATAATATTTATATTAATAAAATACTAAATGATATAATTAATAAAATCAAATATAACATAATATAAAAGATAAATATGATAAATAAGAATAAAATAAACACAAAAAATAAGAAATAAAATAAATACAAAAATACAAAAACAAATATATTCAACAAAAAATAAAATAATATAAAAAAGAAGAGAAAAGAATAAAAATATAATATATAATCAATTATAAATATTATATGATTAATATATAATATGTAATATATAATATATAATAAATAATAAATTCATATGATATAGATAGAAGATATAAAAATTAAATAAATAATAATAAATGATAAAGAAATAATAAGAGAAATGATATAATAATAAATAAAATATATAAATGAAAAGATAAATAAAATCAATATAATATAAATAAAATAATAATAAATATAAAAAGAAAATAGATATAAAATATAAAAATATAATCAAAATAAAAATAAAATAAAGAAATATATTAATATATAATAAATTATATATAAATAAAAATATATTAATATATAAAATAAAATATAAATAATAAGAATATAAAACTAATAAAATATGGTAAATATAAAATATATAGATAATATGATGATATATATAATATAATAATAAAAATAAATATAATAATAAAATATATAAAAATAAAATACATAAATAAAATAATAATAAAATAATAATAAAAATGTATACATACATTGAATCAAATATCATTTCTGAATCATTTATATTTCATATCAATTTATCATAAAATGATA
>NW_001852976.1:0-2667 GCF_000209125.1 Entamoeba dispar SAW760
AAATTAATGAGAAAACATTAATTAATGAAAAAGTATTCAGTGGACAAAATTGTGGAATTGTAGGATTAACATTAAATAATGATAATATTAGAATTGGATATAAAAATGGAGTTATTAAAGATATAAACATTGTCTCAGGAATTGCAAATGAAGTTGTTACTGGATTTCAAGTTAATGGATTTACTTTTAATGAACAATTAGTTCTTGGATATGAAAGAACTGTAACATTATTAGACCCAAATAAATTAGAAATAATAGGTGAATATCGTCAACATAAAAGACCAATTACATATTCTAAATTATTTAATTCTCAACTTGGAGTATCATCTTCATTTGATAAAACTGTAGAATTTTGGGATATAAGAAATCTAGAACAAACAGCAATTAGATTAAAAGGTCATCATGCAGGTGTAAATCATTTTGATTTTATTGAAGATAAAATAATAACTTGTTCTAATGATAAAAATATAATGGTATGGGATTATAGAAAACCTGAAATTCCTTTAAAAATATTACAAAATCATACAGGTGAAGTAATTTTTATTAAACATGAAAATGATAAAATTATTTCTTCTTCTAAAGATATGACTTTATCTTTAATTGATTCTCAAAATTTTAATCTAATTAATACCATAAATACACATTCTATTGTTTCTTCATTTACTTATGATGATAGATATTTATTTTGTGGATGTTCTTCTGGAGAGTTAATGTTATTTGATTTCTCTTAAAAAATTGTTTTTTTATTTTTATAATTTTGTTTTTAATAACAAATAATTAATTATGAAATGAATTTATAATAACAATGAAAGAAACATAAAATGAGTGTGTTTAATTCTCCACTCTCTTTGGTACTCTTTCCTTATCTTTTTTAACTCCTCTTCTTCGTATTTCTCAATTAGATTTAATTTAAAAAGAAGTATTCCACTGTGGACTTTTCGTTTATAAATATCTTTCTTTTTTCTTAAGTATTTCAGTTGGTTCTTCTTTATTAAATACTCCTTCTTTATATCCTACTTTATGATATTAATTCACATAGTACATCATTCATAAACAAACATAATAGTGCTCTAATTGATAGACTTGATTTAGATATTGTGAATTCATTTCAATTAGAATTAAAGTTCATTTTTGATAAACTAAGAATCAAATAGTTCGATTCAAAAAGAAACAAAAAAGAAACAAGAAATATTCAGATCAATCATCACTAACAATTGTATCCATTTATTGAAAACAATCTGAATATTCTCTTAACTATATTCTATATTTTATTTTAATAAAAGATAGATGAATAAGAATAATATTTAATATGATATCAATTAATGAAAATATAAAATGATATAATTTAACACCATTATCAAATATAATATCAATAATGAATGTAAATATAATGACCAATATGTAAAATTCATAAATATTCAATTAAACCATTATAATATCGAAATTAATGACTATTCATCATTTATAACAATGAAATAAATGAAATGACAAATATTTCATTTTCACATTCATGATATCTTTAATTCATTTATCTACAATTTATTAATTATTCAATATTTAAACAATATAAATATAATGAAAATCACAAAATAATAACAAACACATCAAAATAATACAATAATAATACAATATAATATAGAAAGAAATGAAGAAGAAGAAAGAATTTAATAATCAAATAACAAAATATTTAATTAAAAAACAAACAAACAAGAGAGAAAAATAGTTAATTAAGTATTAATAGAATCTGTGTCTATTGTTCCTGCCTCACCGGAGACTAATCCCATCACTGAGTATTCGTCATGTAGTTCATCAATATATGTTTGGTTGTGGTAGAAGTAATGTTCAATGACATCCATCATGTTTTTAATTACAATGTTTTTAATTTCTTTTATGATGTTAATTTCAATTTTTAATTGTTTAATTAATTTAATATTTTATACATTTATTAATTAATTTATTGAAATTATTAATTATTTTGATATCTTTTATTTTATTTATTTTAATCATCACATTATTCATTTCTTTATATTTATTTCTTTTATTCAATTATATTCTATTAATATTGTGATATATAATAATATTCATATCAAATAATCGATTATTTTTATTCTTTTTATTTATTACATATATATATGATATTTTATGATTTATCATTCACTTTTTAATATTATTTATCAATATCATAATACATTGTTTCATATATTAATTTCATATATATTTTATTATTATTTAATATGATAATACAAATATTATCATATTTTTCAATTTGTGATTTTTTATGACCAATACAAGATAGTAGAATGTGTTCTACTGTTGATATCTTGTATTTACAAAGTGGGCAATACTTCAATCTTTCATTTTTTAATATATTATCTTTCCTGTACCCACAAAATATTGCTCCATCTTATATTTTAGTTAATTGGAGAAATGCATTTTTCTTTATATTGATTGACTTCCATACATTTATTGTAGTATTTTATCTACAAATTTTGAATCAATCAATCTTCTAAAATGTCCACTTGTTTGATTTCTATTTTTTGATGTATTGGTTTGTCATTATTTTCTTTATTTTTATTATTACTTCCTATAGATGGAAAAAAGACTCTACAGAAATATAGGATATTTAAATAAAAATAATAATTACATGAAACAAAAGAGATTAAAAAA
>NW_001852975.1:0-2928 GCF_000209125.1 Entamoeba dispar SAW760
AAATAATTCTTTACTAATTTTTAGTGATTCATGTATTGACAATGAAAGACGATAAACCCCAGCACCAAGTTTTAATTGAGTAGCTTCGGTTTTATTTTCTTGTTTAGATTTTTGATAGAAAAGATATTGAATAGAAAGAATACAAAATTGATTAAGTGTTTTTAATACATCAGGATGAATATCAGTTAATGTTATTTGTTTTTCATTACCAGAAATTACTTTTAATATTTCATTAAAAATATATGCCGCTGATTTTAAATGATTTATTGCTGGTTGGATTTGAATTTTAAATAAAGAAACACTTAATAAAATATGAGAAATAGCAACATTATATAATACGTTTGCTATTTCAAAATAAATTAATGAAGAACTACAATTATTATCCTTTTTAATGTGTCTGACCACTTAAAGTTTACTTGAAGAGTATTTGAGTTTAAATCAATTCTATGAATTAAAAGGTTGAGATAATTATAGTAATCCGTTCCATTTTTGATAACTATCTCAGGGTTATTAGAGTTAACAAGTTTGTCTCTTAAATTTTCTATAAGTTTGAGTGAGGGTTGTATTGATGGATAAACAGTTCCAAATTGTGAACAAATAACTCTTGTTAATGCTTGGTATATTGGAACATTAATAGTATCTTTTAATTTAAATGGTGGAAAACTAATTAAATCAAATAGTTGTGTCATTATAACTACTTCACTTTACTTTTTCTAGTTATCTTTTGGTCTTTTTCGTTTCAAATTAAAATATTCTAAATTATAAAAATAATATTATTTATTATTATTTTTTTTAATAAAAAATCAAAATATATTTAATTCTTTTTCTTTGTTCCTAAACTCAAGAACGATGTTTTCTTTTTTGGAAAGAAAAGACAATCAAATTTAGGTAATGAACACTACTTACTATTCTTTCTAAAATGTTTTTTTGGTTTTTATTCGTTTATACATTATCTTTTGACACTGTTGATTGTAATCTAAAATATCAATATGATGACTATTTGATAGCAAGTGCTGTTGATCCTGACCAAACAAAGTCAATGGTTATAACCAAAAATGGTACTGTCTTTAGTATTGAAAAAGTTGGTTTGTCATTTGTTGTAACAGAAGTGGTTAGTAATTTAACAGTAAACCACCCTTCTTTCATATGTTATGAAAAGAATATCTTTATTTGTGATTCTACAAATGGAAATTGTTATTTAATAATGACAGGCAGTTTTGACAAATTATTAATTATGGAAACAAATATCACTGGACTAGGAGAGTCAGTAGTAATTAGTGGGGACTATGGAATAATAGGGTCTATTTATGAATATTATAAAGGATATTCTTGTGGCTGTGTTAAAGTTTATGGACTAAATGGGGTATACATCCAGACATTATGGCCATTAAAGCCACATGACGATATGAAATTTGGACAACAACTAGCTTCAAATGCAAATCTTCTTGCTGTAGGAAATGGAGAAAATACTGTTGATCTTTTTATTTATCGTAATAACAAATTTGAATATCATTCAACATTATCCTCTCCTTTAACAGGGATTCATGACAATTTTGGTAGCTCTATTGCTATCTTTGGTTATTGGATTGCTGTGTCATCAAGTTTGGGAAATGAATTTAATGGAATAGTGTTTTTATTCAAATATAATGAAACAACAGATACCTTTGAATTCTACCAACAACTCACAACCCCATATGATGGTATTGATTGGTTTGCTTCAAAATTTGGAGAATCTGTACAATTTTTTGGAACTAGACTGATCGTTTCAGCACCAAATCTCTCTATTTATGGAATAGACTCTGTAGGAAGTGTTATTTTCTTTATATTAGACAATAACAAATTTGTTCCTGAAAAGTGGGTTGTACCTTCACTTAAAAAAAATAGCATGCAGTTTGGTTCTATAATTCAAAAGCAAGTTAACACAGTATTTATATTTACTAATGAATTAAAACCCCAAATGTGTCAATTCAAAAACAGTTTATCTGAAACACATGAAATTACTTTTAAGTTAAATTTAAATATTAGTGAATCAGACAATATCACATCATTATTTACTCAAATAACATTTAATATTGCCAATAGTCTTAGTATCAATAAAAATAAGTTTGTTTAATATTTCTTTCTTTTGAAATTATTAATTATTCACTATTCTTTAAGAATCCTTTGTGGAGTAACTCAAACTATTATAACAGATACTTTCGAAATAAAAAAGGTTTACATCAAAATAGAAGGAGAGACTGTCTCAAAACTTTCAAGTGTTACTGATTATTTAGGAATTTTAATCAATGACTTATTTTCTCCAATGAGTTATGACTTTGTTATTTCAGATCGTCAAAAAATTCATTTGAACATTATTTCTCCAATATCTATTGAATATAATTGAAAAAAAAATTTCTGCTTTGTCTAAACACTAACACAAAAAAAAGGATATAATAGATAAGAAGAAACTTTTTCTTAATTTGTTTTGTTCTCTTTTTGTTTCTTAAATAGTTGTGTCCTTGGCTAAAATAAAGCACATGACCAATACACGTCATTTAACAATTAATAACCTAAAGATCATGTATAAAACAAGTTGATAAAATTTCTGATTTATTCTTCTTATTTTTTATCAATAATTTATTTCTTAAATGAAACAGAAAAAAGAAATTATTGATAAAAACAAAGAAAGAAAAAATAAAGAGAATCTTAGAATTGAAATAATCAATGTCTTCTCAACCTCTTCGTCTAAGCGATGTCATCAAAATGACAATTTGTGGAGGTTCATATCCACCAGATATTGAGAAAGTAAAATCAATATCAGACTTTATGAAGATGAATACAGAAGCACCATTAGGATTGTCTGAACAATCAATGTTATTAATGAAAAAATATAAACATAAAGAGCTAACAGAAATTCAAATGTTATGTCTCTTAGAAATTGTAGATTAT
>NW_001852975.1:3028-12638 GCF_000209125.1 Entamoeba dispar SAW760
CAATAGAATTTGAAAAGTATGTGCATAAAGTTCAAAAATGTATTAAAAAATGTTCTATTCAAATTATCACTCCAAATGAACAATTTGACTCTGTGTTAGAAGAAGCAAAAAAGTTATCAAAGTTTGTTAAAAATAAATGAAAGATTTAAAATAGAAAAAGAGAAACTCAAATTAAACTTAGAAATTTTGAAGAACTAATTGAAAATATTAAAGATCCTAAAAAGAGTAAATATTCTGACTTATTGAATATTTTAAATGATAAAAGACACCACCTTAATGAAATGAAAAAAGTTAAACCAAGTAGTCAACATGGATACTTATCCTTAAATGATATAGAACCTAAAATATCAAAAACTAAACACAACCCTCACCATCATCACAAAAAAAGAAAAGAAAGTGCTCCAGATATTAATATTAAACCAATCCAACAAAATGAACACCAACAAAAACAATTATCACAAGATCCAATAAATGTTTATTCTATTCCTGATCCAAAACCCCTCGAGAGACATCATCTCAATTTGTCCTAGTACCAACAAATAAAGATAATGTCCCAATGCATTGTATTGAACCAGGACAAAAAGAACATCATCTTCTTAAAATACAATTAGCTGCACCTCCAAGAAAAAGAGCAATGAGTGCAAGTGCTTGTGGATTACCTTATTTGGGAACAACAAATCAAGACGTTTCATTACTTTAAAAAATTAATTAGTTACATTGCTAGTGAAGTAATTTCTCTTTATTTATTTGATAAGTATAAGACAAATTCTTTTTATATTGTTTTGAAAAATAGATTAAACTGTATTTCTCAAATATTTTTTGTAAAGAAACCATAAAATATCCCCTAGTTAAATATATCATCTCCTTTTTTCTTTTACTTCTTTCTCTAAAAAAAAGTATAACAATACAAGACAATCAATTATTAAGAGATTTTATTAATTTAGTCTAAAAAGAATTAAATTAACTTTTGATGTTTCGCCTTTGAAGAACCAATGAAATTAAATTGAAAAAGATGTTGCTTTGAAGTAAAACCAAAAAATAAAACTTCCAAAGTGTTCGGTTTTTGAATATATTTTTATTTTCTACGAAAAAATAATTCAATTGAGACTGCCGACTCTTTCCAAATTGTTCTTGATTAATATGAAATTTCCTTTGTAATGTTAGCACTGAAAATCCTATATAAAATGAGCATTTTTAAAACCCAGCGTGACTATCAAGTATGTGTTCAATGTACACTTATTGCTTTATTGAATGAACAATACTCGTTCCTTATTCAACGCCCAGTTAAAAAA
This sequence comes from Entamoeba dispar SAW760, assembly GCF_000209125.1. Classification (NCBI taxonomy): domain Eukaryota; phylum Evosea; order Mastigamoebida; family Endamoebidae; genus Entamoeba; species Entamoeba dispar. The sequence continues at coordinate 4,321 of NW_001852975.1, forward strand.
GGTAACCTTTCTCTACAATTAATTAATATCAGAAGAATAGAACTTAACAAAGATTGGATTGATGTTGAGGCTTTTGTAAATAAAAGATGCCAAGACCGAATTAGTTTTGATATTTCAATTGGAATTCCTTCAGAAACAGCAAAACAACGAGTTTCTAAGAATAAAATCTTTGAGCAAATACACTTACTCATAGATTTATCCTTTATTATGGGATATTCATTTCGTTCTTCATTTACTAGTGGAAATAACCATTCAATGATATATGAAACTGTAATAGAAATATATCACAATAATATACTAATACTTTCAACTCAAGAAATTGAATTAGTTGGAAATAAAATAAATTCTCTAATATATGATCGTTTGAGTAATCAATATTCAATAACTTTAGAACAAAAAGACACACAAATAATTTCTTTATTACAGACTCAATTTAATCATCTTTGATTTAAATCTAGAAAAACAGAAAAACTATTTCATCATTCAAATTTTTGTTATTTATTTTTTCATTTTTAAGAATTTATGATTTTCGAAAGAGTCGTTACAAACTTCTTTTTTTTTCTATTTTTCCTTTTTTATTAAAATAACTGAGAAATAAGGAAAAAATACATGATTTCAAAGTAAGAATTAAGGAAAATACTTTAGTCCAGAAGTCCGTTAGTGTCGCCATCATCTAAAAGTTCTACACTTTTTGATGTCGAAGACAGTACCTTACAATCCATTTAATGTTCATACAAAAAACATTAATGGAAAAAGATTATCACCTCGTGAATCTTCTAAAAAAGAAGTCAAACCTAAATCTCCATTTAAAAAAGAAATAAATTGGACTATACTTGAAAAACTTGATTTAAAAGAATTTGATAGAGAAATTGAAAGAATAAAATCTCGTAATGAGTTACGTTTAAATGATGAACTTCAAATTAAAAAACTAAGAAGAAGAATACAAAATAGATGGTCTTCTAAATGTAGTAGGGAAAAAAAGAAAGATAAATTTATAGAAATTCAACAAGAACTTATTAAATATAAACAAAAGTGTATTTCTCTTGAACAAGAAAATAAACGTCTTAAATTACTTATAGAAAAATCATCTTCATTTTCAGAGTCATTACCTTCAAATAAGAATAAGTTTAATTCTCAATAATTGTCCATATTTTTTTATGAACAACGTTTTTATTAAACTTTTTTAAATGAAAAAAAATATTTTATATATATTACTTAAGAATCAAATATAAGAAAGGAAGATGGGTTTGATTCTTTAGTATTGAAACTTTTCTATTTTATTTAAAGAGATGGGGGTTTTGATCAATAATGATGAATATTTGTTTATAATTAGAACTAAATCATTTTTCTTTTTTAGTTTTTCTGGTGGGTAATAATAAATAACATTTTTTTGTTTGATTCATTACTTTTATTTCCTTATCTTAAAACATCACTTAAGAATTTTTATATTACATAAAAAAAATTAATGATGAAAAATAAACAGAAATATTTTTTAATTCAGATGGGAAAAACACAAAAGAAGGAATACGAAAAACATTTCATTCTTCATTTCAAGAATCTTTTAAATTCGCAATTTGTAGATTTTTCTATTAATAAAACTATAATGAATAGTTAGTTCAAGATGGTTTTATCCACAAAAATAAAACAGAACTTAGAAGTAGAATAAATAGAACAAAATGAAAAGTCAATTAGGCTATGGGATCAATGCAAGTAAAAAGCATCTAACAGATGGAAAGTTTTTAAAGTATATTTCTGGGTATTTAAAACAAAATGTTTGTTTTTATTATCTTACTTCTTTTTATTTTCTTTCCTTTTTCTCTAATTAATTTAAATGACTCATGTATACTAGAAAATAAGTCCTATAAATGTCAAAACAATTATTGTCTCTAATAATTTATTAACACTCACACCTCCAATTCAAATTATGACTTCATTAAATACATTAGATCTTTCTGATAATAAGATTGATACTTTGACAAATGAATTTACTCAACTGAATTCATTAACATCATTAAATCTTAGTCATAATAAACTCATTGACTTTTCATTGTTATGTAATATGACAAATTTAAAAGTATTAAATCTTTCTCACAACCGAATTGAATCATTACCTCTTGACAAATTCACTAACCTTACTGGAATAAGTTTGTTTAAATTATTATTATTTTTTTTATAATTTCATATAAATTAATATTATTCATTAAATAGGTGAATTAGATTTAGGATGGAATGAACTGACGGAATTCGATTATGAGTGGATGATTCCATTAAAGTCTATTCATTCATTTTCTGTTATTGCTAACAAAATCACTGTTGTGAAAAATGACAATGGAGTATTTTCAAAAGATTTTGGTACTCCATATGCTCAGCTCACACCAAACTGTATATTACCTCATTTATTCCTTGGTTCTGTTGAATCTACAACTAAACCGTTCTTAAGAGAATATCATATTGAAGGTGTACTTTCTATTGGAACTAAACCATTATATACAAGTAAGAAAGTTGAGTATTTGTTTATTCAATGTGGGGATAGTATTTCTGATGATGTTTCATCTCATTTTAGTGAGTCATTTGAATTTATTGATCGGTTTATTACAGCAGAAAAAAATGTATTAGTTCATTGTGTTGCTGGAGTTAGTAGATCAGCGTCATTAGTTATTGCATATGTAATGAAAAAAGAAAAATTAACTTATGAAGCCGCTCTTGCAAAAGTAAAAGCACACCGTTTTTGTGTATGTCCAAATCCTGCTTTTGCTCAACAACTTCAAAAATACAAACCACATTAATTTATTGTATTGTTACATTTATCTCTTTGTCATATTTTCTTAAAAGATAAAATCTTAAAATTTTTATAAAAAAAATCTTTGAAAGTTATTTATTATTTCTTTTATGAATAACCAACAGGTTCATCTCACATTTAAAAATGATTTAAAAGAAGATGAAATTATTCTCGCACAGTTTGAACAAACAAAATTCGAATCACTTCCTCAACCTATGAAACTTATTAAAGATGTTCTTACACCTGAAGCACCAAATAAAAAAGATGAACAAAAAAGACAGTATTATAAAAAGGCTATCACTGATGCTCCTTTTATTCTTTCTGCAGGTGAACAACCACTTCCTGCACCTAAATTAGATCCAATAACAAATCAAATGATTTCAACTAAACCAATTATCACTTTAGGAAGTAGAAAAATTAAAGAAGAAGAAAAGTTTGCATTAATTCAAGTACAAGATGATGGGACTGCTACAATAAATATTTTAGATGAAAATTGGATTTTTAGCAGAAAGGCTGATATGGAAAAACCACTTTTTTCAAATGCTGTAGAAGAGGTTGATGCTTCTGATGATAATAGAGTTAAAAAAAAGGAATACCAAAGTGAAGAAGAACGATATTCTAATTTCAGTGATAGGTATGGTGATGATGAAGATGATTTTAATGAAAAGAATGATAAAACTGTTTCTGAAGAGAGTGAGGATGAAGAAAAGAAAGAAGCAAAATCACGTAAAAGATTATCTTCATCTTCTCAACCAGCACCAAGAAAAGAGTTAATGAATTTAATTATTGAAAAAATGAAGGCAAGTGGAGATGAAATGTTTCTTGATGACTTAAATAAATCATTAAATCCTGATGGTAATGAAGAATTATCAAAGAAGTTAACTGACTTATATGCTCGTGTTTTGACTGTATCAAAACAAACAGAATCTCCTTTAATTGTAACACTAAAGAAAGAACACTCTTCTAAAAAACCCAAAAAAAGAAGCGAGAAAAAGAATGAAAAGAAACCAGAATTAAGTAAATAATGAAAGAAGTAAACTTTTTATTATCAACGAACTAAACAATTCATGTTATTGTTTTATTTTAAAAGGATTAAGACTATAGACATTAAGAATATTATTGAGATTTTAAAAAAACTAATTTAAAATAAAGAATTATTTTCATTGTAATAATCATTGTAAGTTTTTCTATTATGACTATTTTTTCATGTTCATTATTTTGTCATTGTTTTTAGTGTATTGATTTTTCATATCTTTACTATGAATATATTCTCTGTAAATGTAACTTTGTTTATTGAGATCTTTTTTTTTCTAAATAATTTCTTCGGTTTCTTCCTCATTTATACTAAGTATAACTTTTAGTTGTTCAAATCTTTGTTTTATTTAGTCTGTATCCACTTATCTATTAGTCATAAATTTCTGAAATAAAAAGAACAATTCATTTTAAACAAGTATATTAACAAATAGATTTGAAAGATGTAATCAATGATATAATAATTATAATCAATATTAATGAAATAAACCCATAATCACTTTATTATTATCATCATAACTATCAACACAATTGTGTTTATTTTCAAATAAACATATTTATAATAAAAAGAAAAGCAACTATTATAAAAATAATAGTACAATAATTCAAACAGAGTATTTAATTAATGTCATTATGAAAATAAACAATAAAAATTATAAAAGAAAATATATAATATCATAATGTTGAAATAATAAGATAATAAGAGATGAATATGAATATGAATTAATAAGAATTATAATATGTTATGAAAAGAAGATAATGAAATAAGAGAAATGATGAAAATGAATTGAGTTTGGAAGTGATTTTATAATCATGTGATAAAAGAATTAATAAAAATGAAAATAATGAAATGTATTTATTGGTACAAAATAAGAATGAATCATATATAATAATAAAATATTTAAATATTAAATTTAATGAAACATATATTAATAATTGAAATTAAATAATAAATATTCATTTAATAAAATATTTTGAAAATGAAATAAATGATATGAAATTATCAATTAGAATAATGATGAATATTATTATAAAAAGAAATGAATAAAGATAATTAAAGTTAATGTAAGAAATTGGTATATTTGTATTGATTAAAAAGTAATAATTACATTAAATGATAAATTAAAATAATGTAATATTTATAATGATAAAATAATAATAATTAAACATATAATATTAAATTATATTATAAATAAGAATATACAAATTGATAAACAAGAATTAATGATGAATATATAATGAGAATGACTAAATTAAAATATAAAATAAATATAAAGAATGAAAAAGAAATAAATAATCAAATAAAATTAATATTCAATAAAAATAAAATAATTAAAATGAAAAAAGAATATAAAATAAAGAAATGAAGAATTTAATGAAACAAAACATAATTAAAAAATGAATAAAACAAAAATAACAATATATTAATACAGAAAATAAATAAGATAATAAATAATAAAAAATGATAAAAATCTAATAATTACTAATTAATTATAAATTAATAAAAATAATAAAAATAATAATATAAAATACTATATAAAATAAAATTAATAACAATAACAATAATCAAAAAACAATTTATTATAAAATATTATGAAATAATGATCAAAGACATCTGATTTTGAATATGCAAAATCTAACAAAATAACGCAATACCATGGAGGTGAGTACAGAGATATATAAGTCTATTCAACAATCAGGAAAAGAAAGAGAATAAAAGATAAAACATCAAATAAACAAAAGAAAGTACAAACAAATTAATTATTAATTTTTGTCAGTGATTTAAGTCTTTATTTTGGTTTTGTCCTTTCTTTAAATACTCCTAACTCTTTTTATTTTAAGTAATAACGAATCAGTTTTTAGTGTTGTTCATACCATTTTATTTAAATAACATTCTTTATAATGTTACTAGTGTGAATTGTTTTTAGTAATTCTTCATCAACAGTTGTAATGATGTCAGTACTTTATTTTGTGAAAGATAATGTGTAATGTGAATTAAAAAAAGTTTCATATATTTATTATTTTTGCCAAAAAAAAAGAAAACTTAAATAGGCAAAATCAAAGGAACCGGGATGAGTGGAGGAAAAGAACAAGAAATGACTAAAAGAAAAGAAGATATGGTCAAAGAAAAAAGAAATGACCCAGAGACAGAAATGAGAGAATATGAAAAAGTCTTCAATTCTATAGTCAAAGATAATGAAAGACAAAGAAAACAACGAACATTTAGATGTCAAAGTATGATTATTTCACAACAAGAAATTGATTCAATAAATCAACATATTGATAAAGAACTTGCAAAAGAGTTTTTACAAGAAATAAATGAACCATTAAAGTCATTAAAAGGAAAACCACAAGAAAGAAATGAACTAAAATTTAATATTGAAACACAAATTAAAAAATTAACACAAAAACGAGTTAATTTAATGAAAGAAGTTCATAGCATTGACTGTGAATTAGAAAGGTTAAAAATATCTTTAGAATTATTACAATCAACCGTTAAAGATAAGAAAGCAAAGAAAAAAGAAAAGAGGTCTAAAAAAGAAGAAGACAATGGAGATCAAAAAGATAGCAAAACTTCACATAAAATTAACACACCTACTCATCTCTCCTTTGAAATTGATTCTACTACAAACCGCTTAAAATTAGAAAAACAACAATTTGAAAATGAACGAGAAGTTATAATAAATGAAAGAGAACGACTAGATAAAGAACTTCAGTTATTAGAAGATGATTTAAAAATAAAACAAGATGAGTTTGAAAAAACATTAAAAGAAGCAACTGACAGATACACTGAACAAGGAAAAAAGAAGAAAAAAGAAAAGAAAAAGAAAAAAATTGAAGAAGAAAGGAAGAAGGTTGATTTACGTCTTATTCAAATTGAGAATGAAATAATTGAAAGACAAAAATTACTTGAAGAACGATTAAAGGTATTACAACATAAACAAGAGAAAAAAGAAAGAAAACTTCTTGGAAAGTCTTTAGACATGCGAGGAATTGTTAATTGATTTGTTTTTTTGAGAACAATATTGTTAACAAAAAAATAAAAAAGAACTGTCAAAATTTATAAAGTCATTTTTTATTAGTTTAATGTTTTTATTTTCAATTTATTAAATAGGATTTATCAATTTGTTTATTATTTATTCAAATATTGTTTAATTTATTATTAATTATTAATTTAAAAAAAATAATTTTTCTTTTTATTTACAAACATTTTATTCTTCTATACAAAAACTATGAAAAAATAAAAGAAAGATATCTATTATTCAAAAATTATTTAACGTTTCAAAAAAGTAATTACATGTATCTGAGAGTTAAAAAAAAAAAAGAAGTATGAAATTATTTAGTTTAGTTCTTTCTTTGTTAATATATTTTTCTGTGATTATCATTTATAACATAATGATATTCAGTATTTATAATTTTTTATTCAGTTAATAACAAGAAAGAAATTTATACAAATAAAGTTTATGGAAAATGAAAGTTATATGAACTTATAATAATATTCTTTAATTAATTAGGAAAGTGAAATATAAATAAGAGAAAGTGTATTTTATTTACACAAACAATTCTCAATTAAATTAATGAAGAGATAATTAAAAATAATTAACAATTAAATTAAACTTTTAAGAATGGATTTGTGGTTGTCGGTACGGAAAATCTTAATACTTTCATTAATTAATAATACTTATCAACCCTCACCTTCTAAATATTTTATATCTTAAAAGGCCGTTATAAGCACGGAAATGTTCAACCATTTCAAAAATGCTTTATCTACTAATAATCGAAAAGTTGTTTGAATGGAGAGTGAACAATGGTTAGAGGTATGTCTTACACCGCATAATACCATAAATGAACTCATTAGTGTTGTTTCTGATAAACTCAGAAAACAAGGAAAAACTCTTACCAATGTCGTCTGTGAAGATGAACATTTCACAATTAAACAATTAATGGAATCTGGTAGATTGGTTTGTGTTGAAGAAACAACAAAAAACAATAGCAGACCAGAAACACCTTCGTCGTCCCAAACTGAAAACACTAAAGAAACAACTGACCAAAGCTCTCCTATTGGAAGTTGTCATTGTTGTAAAACAAGAAAAGAAATTTATTTCACTTGCGAAAAAAATAAATACCATAGAATGTGTGGGCGTTGTATGAAAAAGTTTCCTGGTGTTGTTGTTTGCCCTATTTGCAACAATATTTGTACTTGTGCTACTTGCAAAAGAAATGGAAAAAAAGGAGACTGTTAATTTTTATTTACATATTTTTTGATTTTATTAATTATTTATTTATTTTATGAAAAAAACTCTTAAAAACTAATTGAAATAGTTATTTTATTCTTTTTTACATTTGTTTTTAATCATATTCTATTAAATATTTCTTTTGTTAATTTGTTTGCTTTTTCCATTTCATTGATGTTGTTTTTTATTATCTTTAAATCGTCCATATATAATATGTGGTTTAACTGGACTTGTTTTTCTTCTCCATTCATTTTAATAGATAACTTATTAAT
>NW_001852974.1:0-1540 GCF_000209125.1 Entamoeba dispar SAW760
ATTTGTCTTTCTTATTATATTATGAAATATTTCAATATTATAAAATAATTTTATTATTTAATTATTTAAATGATTTATATTAAAATGAATTTATTCTATATTTTATTGTTTTCTTTTATCTTTATTTTATATTTTAATAATTTCTTTAATATCATCATTTTATATTATTATCTTTATTGTTTCATATTTTTATTATTTATTATTATTATTATGTTTTCATTTCTTATTTTATTTTAATTTATTATTAATATTATTTATATTTCTTTTCTTTCTTATTATTCTTCTTTATTCTTATTATTTATTTATTTCTTATTTTTCTATTTTATTTATTTTCATTTGATTCTTATTTTCATTTCTTGTTTTGATTATTTTGATTTGATTTAATTTTAATTTTTATTATTTAATATATTTTTGATTATTCTTATTTATTTATCATTTATTTATTATTTGTTTTTATTATTATCATTTGATTTATATTTATTATTTATTTCTTTTATTATCTTTCTTTTCTTTATTCTTTATTATTTATATTATATTCTTATTTCTTATTATTTATTTTTGATTTTAAATGATTGTTTCAATATTCATCATTTTATTTATATCTATTATATTAATATTATATCATTAATTTCTATCATTAAATATTGAATAATCAATGTGATATAACAAATAATTTAATTAATATATCATTATAAAATGAAATAATTAATAAATGATTTCATAATAAATATTAAATTCATGAAATATTAAATAATATAATACAAAATGATAAATAAAAATGATAATAATAAATAAATAATAATACAAAATATAAATAATAATAAATATAAAAATGATATAATACAAATATATTAATCAAATTAATATATAAATAAAAATAAATAATAATAATAAACAAATAATAAAATTGAATATATTTTTTATTAAACAATCGAATAAATAAAATAAATAAAAAATATAAATAATAATAGAATAAGAATAAAAGAAATATATAAAATAAATAAAAATAATAGAAACATACATAGAAAAAGAAATAAAAAATAAAATATAATAAACATAAAATAATAAAAGAATAATAAGAAAAGATAAAACAAATAATAAAAATAAATAAATAATAAAATAATAAACATAATATTTATATTAATAAAATACTAAATGATATAATTAATAAAATCAAATATAACATAATATAAATAATAAATATGATAAAAAAGAATAAAATAAACACAAAAATAAGAAATAAAATAAATAACAAAAATACAAAAACAAATATATTCAACAAAAAATAAAATAATATAAAAAAGAAGAGAAAAGAAGAAAAAGATAATATAATTAATTATAAATATTATATGATTAATATATAATTGTAATAAATAATAAATAATAAATTCATATGATATAGATAGAAGATATAAAAAATAAATAAATAATAATAAATAATAAAGAAATAATAAGAGAAAAGAAATGATATAATAATAAATAAAATATATAAAAGAAAAGATAAATAAAATCATATATATAAATAAATATATAAATATAA
>NW_001852974.1:1640-2710 GCF_000209125.1 Entamoeba dispar SAW760
GAAGAAAAAGGTCAATGGGATATATATAAAAATATAATATACACATATAAAAATAGAGAAATATTTGGAGCTATAATACCACTGGAAGCTAAATCACTTGGACATGAATGTTTTTATGAATGTTATGATGTTCAAGAAATTACTATACCATCATCAGTTAGTGAAATAGGATATAGTTGTTTTAATGGATGTACATCATTAACATCAATTATTATACCACCATCAATAAGGGAATTCAAAGTTAATTGTTTTTGTGAATGTTGTTCATTAAAATCAATTAATATACCATCATCAGCTAGTAAATTGGATAATAAATGTTTTTCAGGATGTTCATCATTAACATCTATTACTATACCTTCATCAATTAAAGACATAGGGACTGATTGTTTTTCAGGATGTTCGTCATTAAAATCAATTAATATACCTTCATCTATTACTAAATTAGGAGATGAATGTCTTAGTGGGTGTATATCATTAACATCGATGAATATAGATAATTTACAATTTATTAGTGAAGAAAGAATATTTATAAATGAACCAGTGTTAATTAGTATTAAAATACCAAAACCCATACAAATGATCAATGGAAAAAGAGCTGAAAAGAAAGACATTAATAAATTTATTATTCCATCTTCAATTACTAAATTAGGGAATAGATGTTTTATTTTATGCACAACATTAACATCAATTGATATACCAACAACAATTAGTGAAATAGGTTATTGTTGTTTTAATCAATGTAAATTATTAAAATCAATTAACATTCCAACAACTGTTAGTAAATTAGAAGATGGTTGTTTTTTAGGTTGTTCATCATTAACATCAATTAATATACCAACATCAATTAGTAAAATAGGAGCTGATTGTTTTTATGAATGTTCATTATTACCATTTATTAATATACCAACATCAATTGGTGAATTCAAAATTAATTGTTTTGCATGGTGTTATTTATTAACATCAATTGACATTCCAACAACAATTAGTAAAATAGGAAGATCTTGTTTTAGAGAATGTATATCATTAAAATCAATTAACATTCCATCAACTGCTATTGAAATAGAAGAGTG
>NW_001852973.1:0-1230 GCF_000209125.1 Entamoeba dispar SAW760
TAATAGCATAAATAAGTGTAAAGACTATAAGGTATAAAGAATGGTATAATATATACACATGATAAAATAGGTAGTAGTACATAAAAGGAATATAGTCATATAGTCATATAAACATATAATATTAATAAATACATATAATAATATATTAATATATTAATATAATAATATAGTCATATAATAATATAATAATAATATAAGATACTCTAATATACTAGAACATAGTTGAAACATATAAAAGTGCATTTGCCGGGACTCGAACCCGGATCTCCACCTTGGAAGGGTGGAATTCTGCCCTTAGACCACAAATGCTTACAATATAACATAAAGTAAAATAGAATATAGAGACCACAATAGGTTAGAATATAACATAAAGTACAATACAATATAACATAAACTAGAATATAGAGACGTCAAAACCTTAGAATATAACATAAAGTACAATATAGTCTACTTTACTTATCAACTTATTATACCGATATACTAGAAGTATATAGTATACAGCCTTATGTATATAATTTATTGCTATAAGAATATAAACGTATAACACATTAATAGATTAATAGATTAATAGATTAATACATAGCATAAATAAGTGTAAAGACTATAAGGTATAAAGAATGGTATAATATATACACATGATAAAATAGGTAGTAGTACATAAAAGGAATATAGTCATATAGTCATATAAACATATAATATTAATAAATACATATAATAATATATTAATATATTAATATAATAATATAGTCATATAATAATATAATAATAATATAAGATACTCTAATATACTAGAACATAGTTGAAACATATAAAAGTGCATTTGCCGGGACTCGAACCCGGATCTCCACCTTGGAAGGGTGGAATTCTGCCCTTAGACCACAAATGCTTACAATATAACATAAAGTAAAATAGAATATAGAGACCACAATAGGTTAGAATATAACATAAAGTACAATACAATATAACATAAACTAGAATATAGAGACGTCAAAACCTTAGAATATAACATAAAGTACAATATAGTATACTTTACTTATCAACTTATTATACCGATATACTAGAAGTATATAGTATACAGCCTTATGTATATAATTTATTGCTATAAGAATATAAACGTATAACACATTAATAGATTAATAGATTAATAGATTAATACATAGCATAAATAAGTGTAAAGACTATAAGGTATAAAGAATGGTATAATATATACACATGATAAAATAGGTAGTA
>NW_001852972.1:0-1055 GCF_000209125.1 Entamoeba dispar SAW760
GTTTGCTGTTTCTTGTTGTTCTTCATTATTATTGCAATTATTGGTGTTTTATTGGCTTATTACATGAAATCTAAAGAACAAAAGAAAGATACTGATGACGAAGATTATCAACATGACGAAGAAGCTAATCCAATTATCGAAGACGATGACGAACCTCATTTAGATGGATTCAATGCATAATTCAAATTTCGTTTTGTTCATCATTTTGTTTTTCCTTTATAATTGTTTTTCATTGAGTTATACCCAAATTCAAACAAACTTTTCTTTAATCAATAAATAACTTATGTTCTCTAACATTATCCAATGATAATTGTAATAAACTATTTCTATTTTCTTTTAATAACTTGAAGATTAGACAAATAGAAAAATATTCAATATACTCTTTAATTCAAGTAATGATGATTAAGATGCTGATACATCAATATGTATTCAAATAATAAAGAATATCTGAACATTAAATAAGTATTATTAAATGTTCAGAAAGACATAAAATTAGAGGATATATTTAATTCTAATTGATTATTGATAATGATAGAAACTTATTCTTATTTTCATTAGAAACAAATGATAGAATAAACTCAGTAATGAAAATTGGTATTAAACAACAAATAGTTTATTTGAAAATCAAATGATAATATATTTTCATTTTAATGATGAATGATAATTCTGTTTATAAAGAAAATGATAAAATAAAATCATATTGTTATCAGTTATCATTTAAATATAGATAAATAACTAAGTTTACATTAAATACAATTTTCACAATGGAAATGATTTTATTAGTTATCTTTTATTCAAACTAAAAGAAGTAATAATGAAACAAAAGAGTAAAAGTATTTGTATCAATTCTTTTCAGTACTAATTGTAGTTAGTCGTTTAAAACATAACAATATATGATTATAATAACAATGAGACTCTATGTGAAATGAATAATTCTTAATTATTGTATTTTGTCATAATAATTGTAGTTATATTTCAAATAATCAAGCGAGATATATAACTAATTATTATTTAATTATCATTACATTATTCATAGTTTGTTTTATTCTATTAAA
>NW_001852971.1:0-8104 GCF_000209125.1 Entamoeba dispar SAW760
AATAAATAAACAAAAGAAATAAAATTAAATATATAAATGATAAAGAATGTTTAATATGTAATTTTAATAATAAAATACTAATAAAATAAATGATAATCAAAATTCAAACATAAAATAAATGATAATATAATTGATAATAAATGAATTTAATTAAATTATGATATTATAATTTAAAATTGAATTATATAATATAATACAACATAATATTATTGAATTCTATGTTATTTTAATTTTAATTTATCTATTTAATTTCATAATATGATATTTAACTATCATTTCATAATGAATTAATAATATTTATTTTATTAATTTATTCATAATGTTTTATTCATTCATTGATAACAAATAAATGATAAAATGAATAATAAATAATCAAATAAATAACATAATAATCATAAATCAAAAATAATTAAATAAATATAAATAAATAACAATGATAAAACAACATATCAATATATTGAAATTAATTATTTCAAGAAATTATTATCATTCAATTTATTAAATACAAATAAAGAAATAATTAATTAATATACTTAAATATTATATAGAGAAAATTGAATTTAAATTAAAAAAAGAATATTTAATTATAAAACATTTCATACAATTTTAACAATAACAAGAAATAAATAAAAAGGGGGTAAATATAAATATGTAATTTTATTTTATAAATATTTCTAATTTACCATTCGATAAAATAATAAATTAAATCAATGTGATAACAGGTAAGAATTAATTTATATTTGAAAATATTTGAAATAATGAATGATGTTTGATTTAAATTAAGAACAAAAAACATGAAAATATATCAAATGTAATGTTAACAAAAAAAGAAAATGAACGCGATAGGAAAATAAAAGAAAGAGGAATTAAGTGAGGGTAATAATTTAATGATAATAAATAATAAATAAAGGAAATAAAAGATAGATGAGTATTTAAACATAAACTAAGAAAGATATATTCATTAAAATGATCAATTTGTTACTTCTATTTATTACTTTCTCATTATCAAAACAGTGTAGTGAATATACTACAAATGAAATAGATACAGTAGACAGTGCATTTGAATGTATTGAATCAATTGAAACAACAGAAAAAGAAAATAATGATATTATCACAGGATTAAAACATTATTTAGAAGCATATGTGTTTAAAGATATATTAAAGAATCCACCACAACCATCATTTTCAAATAATTATTATGAAAAAGTGGATATTGATGAACAATTAAATAAAATAAACACAAAAACAACAAGTATGTATGATTTCTATTCTCAAATACAAAGTCTTATTATTTCAACAAGAGATGGACATTTAGGTTTTAGTGTAGATGAAGATCTGAATAAACCAAATTCAGAATTAACTAATTTCTTTTATTTCCTTCCATTTACAATAAATATTGATAATGATAAGAAAATGTATTTAACTCCTAGAAACGAAATTGAAGATATTCCTATTGATGTTCCAGAAGGAATAGTTAATAATGAAAATGTAGCAGTTAAAACAATAAATGGAGAAGATCCATTTAATATTATTCGTGAATTTGGAAAGAAATACTCTGCTTTAAAATGTCCACATGCACAATTTACAGAAGCAAGATCAGCAATTTCATTTGGGCCATTGAGTGACACACCATTATCAAAAGAATATTTAAATACACCAATAAGTATTACATGGGAAAATGAAGAAAGTGTCACAATTAACTATTCTATATTCAAGCTATCAACACCTAATAAATCACTTAAAGAATTACTTCAAGGAGAAGAAGTTAAACAAGGAATTAAACCAAAATTAACACCAGAAGAAATAAAATCAAGAAAAGAAATTGGCAAAAGAATGAAAACAAAACAAGGAATAATTGAAAGATATATATCAGATGATAATAATGTATATTGCTCATTATCAGATAATAAAATTAATACATTTGTCATTACAGCATTTGACCCTGAAGATGCATATGTTGAATCATATGAAGATACAATTACAGAATGTATTGATTTATTTGATTCTAATAATTATCCTATTCAAGTAATATTCCCAAAGAATGGAGGAGGTGATTATGATTATTCACAATGGGTTCAGAAAATACTTGCACCATATGATGATGTTAATGAAATAGAGTCAGGAAGAATATCAGATTTTACCGAATATTTAATGAAAGCAGGAATGGGCACAATTTTGTATGACCCAGAAACATGTGAGGTAAGAGAAAAAGAAATTAATCCACAAACACTTGGAGAATGGTATACAAAACCAAAGATTATTAAATATGGTGATGTTGAACATAAAGTTTCACAACCATCAACTGAAAATTGGGAAGCAAAGAAATTAATGAAAAACCCAAGAAAACCAACAGAAATAGTAGTTTATACAGATTCATTTTGTTATTCTGGTTGTTCACTTGTTACAAAAGGATTAAAAGAATGGGGAGGAGCTATTCTTGTTGGATTTGATGGTGATCCTAATGGTAAAGATGAAGAATTTGAAGTAGGATTATCACCAACCAGTGTTATTGATTTAAATGAGATGGATGAAGATAATATATTTACACAATATGGATATAAAGTTGGAATAAGTGTTAGAGAAACATTTAGACATAATTATAATTATGATGAAAGTATTCCTAGAGAATTCTTAACTGATATGATAGATGAAAGAGTGAATATATATCCATATGATATACTAGATGAAACAATAGAAGAATTTGAAGAAGAAACAAAGAAGATAATAGAGAAATATCAAACAAAATGTAATCCAAAGAATAAAAGATTAGTTAAAAGAGATGAAAAATGTGATAAAGAAATTAATATAGAACATGGACATGGAGGATATGAATGTGGAGATAATGGAGAATGGAGTACAAAATGTGTACTATCATATTGTGATGAAGGATATAAATTTGATTATAATAATAATAAATGCATTGAAGATGTTTGTGTTTATCCACCAACAGATGATGGAACACCAAGCATGACAGTAAACCTAGTCATGATAATAATTGGAATAATCACATTAATTCTCTAATTGAAGAAGGTTTAATTTAAAATATAATTTTGGTTTAATAAATATGAAATAAAAAAGATAAATATAACACTCTCTTATTTTATTTGTTATATTCATTTTAATTAAAATAAAAATGAATATTTTATAATATTTAATTGATGTCATTATAAATATAATAAGTATTAATTATTTGTTAATTATATATTCAAATTATACATTAAAATAATGTATAAAATAGTTATAATTATTCATGTTTTCATTTTTATTTATTTGAAATTATTGAAATAAAACCATAAAATCATTAAAATAAATTCAAATTATCATTTTGATTATTATTTTTCATATTCTTCATTATAATTTAATACTTTTTCTATTTTATATATTTTATGATTAATTTTACATTCAGAACTAGTTCTTGGATTAACAATATATTTGTTATCTTCTGTAACAATAATTCATAAACATTCATTAATATCAATCTCATCAAATGGTCATTCTCTTTTCAATATTATTTTAACTTTAAGTAAATTAATAAAATCATTTGATATTTCTTGAACTTTTTCAAATCCAATCATTTGTTTTTATACAATTCAATTTTATTTGTTATAGTTTGTGCATCAACAATATTATTAAATGATGAATGGAGTTTATCTAATTGTTCTGGATTAATGTTTATAGTTTTTATTGTTCTTCCAAGTGGTGTATTATTATTATATAAAGATATTTTAGATGAATTATTTTGTTTATTTGTATTGTTTGTTGGATGATTATCATTACCTCCTTGTTGTGAGTTGTTTGTTATTTTATTTTGTGTTAACATATAATCTAATATATCTTTTATTTTAAATTGTTGTATTAATGAATAAATATCAAAAATTGAAACAGCAACATCTGATACATCATCTACTTTCTTTATTACTACTTTACCAACTTCAATTACTGCATCTCCCCATAATTTTTTAGTTTAATTTTTAATTCACTTATTTCTATTTTCAATTTATCTAATAAATCTTGATTGTTATCATGTTTTAAACTCTCTGGTATTTCTTTAATCCTTTCTATTGTGAATTCAATCTATGAATATTTATTTATAAGAATTTGTGCTTCTGTATTTAATCTTTTTATAATCTTTTTATAAAATTCATTAACATTTGAATCAATAAATAATGAAGTATATTTTATGTTAAGTTAATGTAATTCCAAGAATAGTTTCTGTATTTGTTAAATATAAATGTATGTATTTAATTACAAATTGATTAATCATTTTCCTAAGAATTGTCATTAATTTAAGTTCTTCAAATGATTTATCACTTAAAAGTTGTTCTTGTCTTGTAAAATAATAATTCACTTTATTAATAACAAAACAAAATTCTACTCTTTTCCATTCATTTAATGTTGGTTGAATCTCTCACTCAGCTTCATACAATATATCAATTAATGTTTTGAATTTATAATATAAACTTTTATATGAAGACATTAATTCATAAATTTTAATTCTATGTCTTGATAAAAACCATCATCATAATCTATAATATAATCACTATTCCCATTAAAATTCTTTTCAATACAAATACCACATATTTTACCTGTTTTTATTTCATTTCCATATTTTTCAATTAATTCTTTTGTTTTATATACATGAAATGCCAAATGAAATATTCTCTTTTCATCTTCTGATGATTTTGAAGATAACTTTCTTGCTAAAATATTACACCAACAACGATACCCTTGATATTGTCCATAAATTGGAATTAAATTAGTAGCCAAATTTCTTAAAAATCCATGTGGTTCTCCTTTTTCTGCAATTTGTTTTGAATTACTTTTAAGGATATCAGGAATAATAAACCAATGTTCTGATAGTTCATTTTCTAATCATTGATTTAAAATATTATGTATTTCACTGAAATGTTATTGAAGAAAACAAGGTATTCTTTCCCATCTTGTTGAAAGTGTACATCAGGTTCAACAACTATCTCGTTTTGTTCTTCTTGATGGTTTGAAATTTTATACCTATTTTATGAAATTGAAATATATTTTGTGGATAATGTTCTTTAAGATATGCCATTTCTGCTCTTCTTTTCGTTCTTTCATAATTATATTGTAATGTAATCATTTAATTCTGAAATAATGAGATTATCAAATTTATTTTATTTCATGTTTTTAATGAAAGAAGAGAATAATAAAGAGAAAGAAGAAATGAAATACAAATAAATGAACAAACAATTAATAATTTATCATTTCTTATTTATCATTAATGATGATAAATGAGAATGAGTTAATCATTCAAAAATAAGAGAATGATACATTATTATTTCAATTCATTGTTGAATCACAATTGAATCTGATGTAATTAATTTATTATATCATTTATATTTCTTGTTTGTTAATTTATTTAATTTAAAATTATACAACAAAGAAGAGTTAAATCACATTATATCTGTTTCATCTGAAACACAATTAGTGAATAAATTCAATGTTGTTGTAACTGATGAAATATCATCATTTCAAGATGATTTCTAAAATTAAAATATACTATTATTCTCACTTCATTTTTATTGATGAGATATGATTTTAACATAAGAATTTCACTTCATATGAATGAGATCATCTTAAAATAAATGAAATAATGAGAAAGAGAAGAATAATTTCTATCATTATATAATTCTTTTCATTTAAATTATTACAATTAAAATTATGATATTAACTTAAAGATGAAGAAATAGTAAGATTAATACATTTGATATTAAAATAGAAGATATTAATTAATATAAATAAGTAATAATAAACCATTTAAAATAAA
Organism: Entamoeba dispar SAW760; assembly: GCF_000209125.1. Lineage (NCBI taxonomy): Eukaryota > Evosea > Mastigamoebida > Endamoebidae > Entamoeba > Entamoeba dispar. The sequence continues at coordinate 5,801 of NW_001852971.1, forward strand.
GAAAGAAAATAAGATTGAAGTCAATAGAAGAAATAAAGAAGAAATAATAATAATAATACACAAATTGATAATGAATTAAAATAATTAATACATTCAATTTATTTGTTGAAATACAAGAAGTAATAAAAATAAATAAATAAGATAAATAAGATATACTAACTTTCATTAATTTTTTATTCAATGTCTTTTCTTTTCTTTGAATCTCTTCTTTCTTTTATGTCTATATCTTTTTCTTATATTTATTCTTTCTTATAAATTTTACTATTTTATAATTCTATACATGATAATTCAATATTTCTCTTATTTATTCTCTGTTTAATTCCTTAATTTTCTCTTTGTAAGTAAACTTATTTTATTATTTTTATAGTATTTCTATTTCTTTTACTACTATCTTTATTTATTTTATTCTTTATTCTTATTCCCTAAATTTGTTCTTATTCTATCTTCCTTTTATATTTCTTTATGTATTAATACTAAAACTTATCCTATTTAATTTATTAATTATTGTTCATGTTTCTTATATTAATATATTCTAATGTTCATGATGGTATTTGTATTGAATGTTTCATGTTCAATTTATTCATTACTAATTGATGGATGTAATTCTTATTTGAATAAAATGAAATAGAAATTTCTTGTTTTTTTGATTTTTCTTTTTTTTTTATTTTTCTTCTTATTTTTTATTCTTGATTTCATTTGAAATATAAAGAAAGAATAGAAAGAGAGAAGAAATAAAGAAAAAGAAGGAAAAATAATAAAAGAAGTTGATAAATAAAAAGAAATAAAATAAGAAGAAATGGTGAAAAGAATTACTATTAAAGATAAATATGAAGTAAAATAAAAGAATAACAAAATAAAATAAAGAAGTAAAATAAAGAAATAAAAGAAGAACAATAAATAAGAAAGATAAATAAAGGGAAATAAGAGAATAATAAAAAGAAAAAAGAATAAGAAAAGATAAAAGAAGTAAAGAAATAAAAGAGAATAAGAAAAAGAATAAAAGAATAAGAAATAAAAATCAAAAGAAAAGATAAAAAATAAGGAAAGAGTGGAATTTGATTTTTATATTTCATATTTCACAGATGAGATTACATCATTCACTCTCTATTAAATAAATTGATCATCAATTACTTCTTTATTTCTATACTTCATTTCAATTAAACCATTAAATCATTTATCATTAAATCATAATGAATTATATAATACATTAATCTTTTTACATTCATACCAATTCATTAATGAATAATTAAAATATTAATACTATTGATTGAGTTAGTTTTAATCGTTTTAATCTATTAATTTAACTTGTTTTGAAATAAAGAAAATTATACAAATCAAAATTAATAATAAATAACAGATATACCATTATCAATTATTATTATCATATCAGTTATTCATAAGAGAATATAAAAGAAGAGAATAAAAGAAAGAGAGAAAAGAAATAAAAGAAGGATAATACAAAGAAGATAGAATAAAGAAGAAAAGATAAAAAGGAGAGAAATAAATAATAATAAAAATAAGAAGAGAAAGGAAAAAAAGAAGAAATAATAAATATAAGTAGAAAAATATAAAGAGAAATGAATAATCAGAAAAAGAACATAATGTACTTTTAAGATATAAAATAAAAAGAAGAAGAGAAAAATAAAAAGAAGAGATGATAGAGAAAGATATAAAGAAGAATAAAAGAAAGAAGAGAATAAGAAGAAAGTAGGAAATTGATGAAGATATTTGTAATGAAATGAATAATCATATTAAAATAATGAGTAATAATCGATTTAAAGATAAAATAGAGGGAATAGAAGTAGATATAATAAAAGTATAATTTAACATAAAATCAGAAATAAAAGAAAGAAAATAAATAAAATAACATATAAATAAAAAGAATAAATTAAAAGTATAAGTAAGAAATAAATTTAAGAAATATCAAAAGGATAAATAAGTATTTTAGTTAATGAATAAGAAAAGAAAGAAGAAACAAAGAATAATAATAAAATAAGAAGAGTAATAAAAAACACAAAAAGAAATAATAAAAGAATACATAAAAGAATACACATATAAACAAGTTTTAATAAATGAAAAGAATGAAATTTAAATGATAATAAAAAAAGTATTTGTTACAATAAAATAAAAGAATACTAATGAGTGAATTAGAAATAATAAAAGAAGTTATAGTTAAATGAAGAAATATGATTAATAGAATAAAGAAAATATAAATAAAGAACAATAATTAAATAATGATAAAAAATAATAACAAAAGTACTAATTATATAAATATATAAACAACACAATTCAATCATTAGATAA
>NW_001852971.1:8204-12087 GCF_000209125.1 Entamoeba dispar SAW760
GATATAAAAGATAAATAAAATAAATATAATAAAAGAATAAGAGAAAGACAAAAAAGAATAGGAAAAGAAAAAGATATAAAATAATTGTAAAGAAAGATGTAATATATAGAAAAAGAAAGAATAAAGATAAAAAAGAGAGAACAAAGAATACTAATGAGGAAAGAAACAAGAGAAATACAAGTAAATAATGAATAAAAATAAATAAAAAAGAAATAAAGAAAGAATAGATAATAATAAAGAAAGATAAATAAAAGAAGTAAGAAAAACTATAAAAGGAAAAGTAAGGAAGAAAAGTATAAATAAGGATGAAATATAAGAAAATAATAAAGAAAATAAAGAAATAAATCATAAAATAAAAAGAAGTTATTGTATTGAAAACACAGAATATTATTATAAAACATAATGAACATAATAAGATAACTATTAATACAAGAGAAAGAGAACACAATGATTAACAACAAGAAAAACATAGAAATGATATTGAAAGAAGAAATAATGAAATAGAAAGAAAAAACAAGAAGAAAAAAGGAGATAGAAATAAGAAAAGGAAAGAAAAAAGATAAGAGAAAGAGAAAATAGAAAAAGAAAGAATAAAAACAAGAAGAAATAAATAAAAATAAAAAAGAAATTGAAATAAATTAAATACAAAGAAAGGAAAACAAATAAGAAAAGAACTGAAAAGAAAAATGATATTCAGAGAATATACAAGAAAAGTACGAATAAAAATGAAGAAACAATTCAAAAAAGAGAAATGAAATAAATCAAAATTAAATAAAAAGAGAAAGCAGTATAAAATAAAATTAAATACACACAATATCCTAAGAACACAACAATTAAAATAAAATTCAACACATAATAGAGAAATAAGAAATAATGAATATAAATAAGATAATGAAGAAAGAATTAATGATACAAAAGATTTAAAGAAGGATAGAGAAAGTAATGAACATAATAAAATAAAGAAAAAAGAAAAAGAAAGAATAAAAAGAAGAAAGAAGTAGAAGAACAGAAAATAAATAAATAATAAACAAGTTAATATAAGATAAAACATATATAAAGAAATATAAAATATAGAGAATAAGAATAGAAAAATATAATAATAATAATAAAAATAAGAATAAAATAAAAAATAAGAAATAAATAAGAAATAAGGAAAATCAAAAAAATAAAATTAAAAAATAACTAAAAACTAATAAAATAAGTAAGAATAGATCTTGTTTTATTTATTTCAATTTACTCAAGTGAAATTACATCACATCCTTCACTCTTTACGGAGTCATTTCAATGAGGTAATTCTATGTCAATATATTCACTTCCATGTTATCCACATTATTTCATTATGTCATTTATGTTTATAATTATTATATCTTTTACATTTATTTCTCATGGAATTATTTGTACGATGTTATTTTAACATTATTACTGATTCTTTATTAAATAATCAATTTATTGTTATTACTACTCCAATTACTTTCATTTTAGTTTATTAAATTGTATTATTTTTTCAAGGAGAAATCTATAGATTTCAAAATTCATTAGTAAATACTAGAATTATCTTATTAACATATATTATTGTCATATCATCTATTATTTATATTTGTTTTAATTTATCTTCTATATTAAATATCTGGTATTTATGAAATATTCATTTTTATTAACTATTTGATGATTCATACAATGAACACTTCATTATTTTATATTCTTATTTTGATTTTACTTATTTCATTTTTATTAAATATTAATTTCTTTTTATTCTCTCTTGAAATAAGAATAAAGAATAAATAAATAATAAAAGAAAGAAGTAAGAGAAGAATAATAAAAAGAAAAAAGAAAGATAAATAAAAAGAAATAAGATAAGTAAAGAAAGAATAAAGATAAAAAGGGGAGTAATAAAAGATAAATAAATAATAAGGATAACAAGTAATGGAATTTGGACATTAAGAGAAGTGATTAACATAATGAGTTCAATGAACACTACTTCTGTCATAGAAATTTAATCATATTTAAAATTGAAGAAAAATAAATAAATAAATGAAAAAGAATTAAAAAAGAAAAAAGATAAAAAATAATAAGAAATAAGAAAGAATAGAAGTTGATTATTCTATTTTACATTACTCAGATGAAAATACAACTACTAAACTCTAAAGAATAAAAAGAAAGAAGAAGAAAAAGAAATAAGTTTATATTTGTATATTCTCATCTATGATTTTAAGAATAATTCATTATATCATTTATATTCATAATTATTATAACATTTAACAATAATTCATAATGAATTATATACAATAATCTTTTTACAAACATAAAACAATAAAGAATAATAGAAATAATTAATAATAAAGAAATTACTTTTATTTCATTTAATCAAATAAAAATAACATATAATTAACAAAGAGAAATTTATAGAAAAGAAAAATAGAAATAAATAATAGAGTTATGAATTTAATAAATGGCATTATCATAACAATTAATAAACATAAATAAAATGTCATAGGTATTACATAACAATTGAAATAAGAAAAGAAGAAATAGAAATAATAAGTAAATAGTTCAACAATAATATGAACATATCAATATATTTGAAAGATAAATAGTATAAAATAAACATAAATAAAAAGAATAAAAAAAATATTGAGAATTATTTTCTTTAATACAACAACAAACAATATAAATAAAATTTAAAATAACAGAACTCCAAATACAACAAGAAATAATAAAATAAGAATAACACTTAGTATAAAATAAATATATTCAAATAATAATAAATTAAGAATAGGAAAAGTACAATCAATTAAAATAAGAAAACATATAAAATATAATAAGTATAAAATAAATAAAAGGAAATAAAAGAATAAATACAAGTATTTGAAAATATAAAAGGAAAGAAGAAAGAAATAAAAGATAAAAAGATAATAAAATCATAAACAGAAATAAAGAATAAAAATAAAAGAAAAAAAGATAAATAAATTAGAAGAAGATAAAATAAAAGAAGAAAAGAATAAGAGAAATAAGAGAAGAAGAGATAGTAAAATAAAAAATAATAATAAGAAAAAGAAATAAAAAAATAAAGAAATAAGTAAGAATAAGAAAACAACAAAAAGAGAAGTGAGAAATTGAAATTTTATCAACATAGATTAATTGAAATAAAATAAAATGAAATAAAGATGAATCAAATGGTTTGTCAAATAAAATGAAGGGTAAATTTGAAAAGAAAACAAAAATTATTAAAAGGATTCAAAGAATATAATGATAAAAGAAGAAGAAAATTAATAAAAAATAAAAAAATAAGAAAAAGGAGAACTTGAATAATTTTAAATTATAATAAACAAATGAAATTACATCATTCCATTCACTCTCTACTAAAGAAAATGACTGGTCGTGAAATACTTTTATAAAAGTATATTTCAGTTTAAATAAAAGAATAAATAATATATTTGGTATTTCAGTATGTCAATAAGGGATAAATTATGTTGAAAAATACGTTAATCAAATTATATTCATACTAATTAATTAAAGAATAATCAAATTATTACTATTATTACTAATGGAATTAGTTTTAGTTCAAATAAACTATTAATTTAACATATTTTGAAATAAAGAAAAATATAGAAAAGCAAAAATTAAATAAATAACAGAAATAAGAAATTAATAAAAAGTAAAGTCATAAGAAATACTCAACATAATAATAAAAAAGAAAGAGAATAAAAGAAAGAAGAAATAAAAAATAAGAAAGAATAGAAATTGAAAAGTGTAGATGAGAAAGGACAGATAAGAGTAGAAGAAAGCCTACTTAGTATAAATTAAAAAGAACATGAAGTACTTCTATATCACTATATTCACATCTATGATATCCATAGTATTTCATTAATCAAATATATGTTTA
>NW_001852970.1:0-1046 GCF_000209125.1 Entamoeba dispar SAW760
GATTCGTAGTCTGATGCGTTTCCATTGCGCCACAAGCCCTATAACATTCATAAAATACTGGGAAGATAAAAAAAGGGATATATAAGTTATATAAATGTTATAAGTTATATAAATGTTATAAGTTATATAAATGATATAAGTTATATAAATGATATAAGTTATATAAATGATATAGATATGATATAGATATAGATATAGATATGATATATAAAAGACATAAGAAAGATAAGATATAAAATAAACAGACTAGGAATAATAATAAAAGTACATAGTCATATAATAATATAATAATATAAGAAAATATATGATAGTCATAGTCATAAGTAAGTAGGATAACGGTAGGTTCATATCAAGTAGGATACACCCGTTCCCATCCGAACACGGAAGTAAAGATGCTTAGAGCCTGATCAGTACCATTATGTTCACACAGATGGGAACGTCAGGTAATCTACCTTTTTGTTTTTATATAGAGAGTTTTTTTTTAAATAAAGGAATAAAGGAATAAAGGAATATAGAAATATAGAAATATAGAAATAAAGGAATATAGAAATAAATACATACATAGATATATAAATAAAGATATATATAAATAAATAAATAAAGAAATATATATATATATATAAATAAAGAAATATATATATAATAGAATATAAAGGTTATAGAAGTTGAAAGGGATTAAAGTAAAGTAATCTAGTCAATAAAAAGACGAGCTTGGCAGGGATCGAACCTGCAATCCCCAGATTCGTAGTCTGATGCGTTTCCATTGCGCCACAAGCCCTATAACATTCATAAAATACTGGGAAGATAAAAAAAGGGATAAGTATAAAAATTTATAAGGTAAAAGTTGTTCAGATATTAATTTTAAACAAGTGATTTATTAATAAAAATTTATAAAAAATGATACTTCTATCATGATTTTTTTGAGACACAAAAAATGACTTATCTTAAATATACATCGTTTTTCATATAATATAAAATAATAATTATAATACTGATATATCAAATAAAATAATCGTTTTGTAGATAAAGTATTGAAGGACGTATAG
>NW_001852969.1:0-3844 GCF_000209125.1 Entamoeba dispar SAW760
ATAAAAACTATTATTTTATTGATGTAAAATATTTTGCCTTTTTCTTTTTGGGGTTTTTTATTTAGATGCATTATTTCTTTGCTTATTTTGGTTCCCGTTCTACTCTTTCTTCTTTTCTAACTTTATGTTTTTATATTCATATTATTCTTTTATCTTTCTTTCATGTTTATTGTTTATACACACACTAATAATTTCATTTCTATATATTAATCTTCTTTTTCTAACTGAATATATGATTCTTTTGATATTATCAAATACAATCTCATTCTCTTATCATTATATTTGTTATTTATGTTATCTCTTCTATTTCTTTGTTTTTCTTAAACACTTCAAAGAGATATACCAGTTCCATCAATCACTTTCATAAACATCAATGTATTATTGTTGATTATTACTTTTATCATTATTGGTATTCCTCCATTTAGATAATTGTTCAAATTAACTTGTTATAATTTTTATAATTATTTTGTTGTGTTTTGTTCAACAATTCATCTCTCAATAAAATATACTATATAACAATAAAAGAATAATGAGAATGATGAAATAATTGAATGAATGAAATATACAAAAAGAAAAGATAATAAAGAAAAAATAAGAGAAATAAAACAAAAGAATGATAATAAAGAATATAATAAGAAGAAATGAAGAAATAGAAATGAATAGAATAAATAGAATAATAATGATTAAGAAGTAAAAGAACATAGAAGAAAAATAAAATAGAGATAGAATGTCAGAATAAGAGATAAAAGAATAAATATAAATAATAAAAAGTAAAAAGAATAAATATAAGAAATGTAAAAATAATGAGTAAGTCAAATAGAATAAAGAATAATATAAAAGAAATAAATAATAATTGAAATATTATATAAAATATTTATTTGTTTGTTTATATCATTTTATTGTTTAATTATTATATTATTTGAAATATTCATTATTATTTCTTTTATTTTATTATTGTTTCTTTTAATTTCCATTCATTTATTAAATTATTATGTTTATTCTTTATTTTATATGTTTATTATCATTTTCTTCTTAATAATAAAATTTATTAAAATATCTTGTTTATTTTAATGTGTTGTTAAATATTTCTTGATTCCTTCTGGTGTTGGTTCAATTGTGTCTTTCCCTGTTTTCCAATTGATTGGACAAACTGTTCCATGTTCATCACTAAATTGAATTGCTTTAACTATTCTAATAGTTTCTTCTGTTGATCTTCCAATCCCATCATCATTCATTTGAATGTATCTTACTTTTCCTTTATCATCAATAATGACATATCCTCTTCTTGAAATTCCTGTTTCTACATTTAACATTCCATATTTAATTGAAATACATCTTTTAATATCTGATATTAATGGGAATCCTAATTTTCCTACTCCTCCTTTACTTTTATCTGCTTCACACCATGCTTGATGACAATAAACTGAATCAACACTCACTCCAATAACTTCACAATTGATTTCTTTCAATTGTCCTGCAACTTCACTATATCCAATCATTTCTGTTGGACAAACAAATGTCCAATCCAATGGATAAAATAATAACACAACATATTTCCCTTTATATTCATTAATATCAATTTCTTTGATTGAACCACATGGACAATATGCTTGTGCTTTAAATTCTGGTGCTTCTTTTCCAATTTGTGCTTTTTCAAATGTATTCATAAATTTCTTAAATGCTTTAATTCTTGGACAACAACATTCTTTCTTACAATACTCTTTACAACAATACTCTTTACAACATTCTTTCTCTTGACATTCTTTCTTACAACATTCTTTTGTTGATTACAGGACATTTAACTGTTTGAAATGATGAGATTGTGATGATGAGATGTTTAAATAACAAATGAACTACCAAAACCATCTTTTCATAATTAAAATAAGAATGTCATCATCATCACATGTGCATTCTTCTCATTCTGGGATTTATTCATCTTTCTTTCTTCTTATAATGAATGAACTGGTAAATAGAAAACAAAAATGACAAGATAAAAAAGAAATCGGAGATACACAAAATCACTCATTCGAAATGGTTCTATTGAAGAATATGATGAAGAGAAAGATGAGTGTATTGGTACAAAACATCAATAAGAAACAAAGAAACAGAGATAAAAGAGAAAACAAAATAAGAAGAGAAGTGAATATTAGAATAAGAGATAAAAGATAAATAGAAAAAGAGTAAATAAGAAGAAAGATAAAAGAGAACATACAAAACATAAAGAAATAAAAAGTGATAAAAGAATGATAAGACATAAAGAAAAGAAGAATAAACAATTAACAACAATAATCAAAATATCAATAGAAATCAAAAATCATAATAGAAATGATAATATAAATTAATATAATTATATTTCAACATATTTATTATTAAATGAATATAATAATGATAAATAAGAATATAAATGAAATATAAAGAATAATAAATAAGAAAATAGAAGTGTTTAAATATTTAAATAATAATAAAATATAACTTCAATTTGATTAAATCATAAATTAAAACATACGAATTAAATAATCAAAATAGAAATAAAACACAAAGATACAAATAAGAAATGATTAATAATGATTAATTAACATAAATTAAAAGAAAATAATAAAGATACAAAATATAAATAATAAATAAATGAAATAAATAATACTTTTATATTTAACATACCATTCATTATAAATTATAATAATCATTTAATGACAATTATTCATTTTTAATATGATTTATAAATTACACACTAATTGTTAGTTAATAAGATGTTATTAGAAATGAAATTAATTTATTTCAAGATAAAATAAATAAAAATAAATAACAATAATGTTAAACAAACATAATTAGATACATTTTGATGAGAACCAAAATAAACAAAGAAATAATATATATAAATAAAAATTATAAAAATAAAAATGAATAAAATAATTTATATAAATAAAATAATGTTAAATAATTTGCATCAATAAATTAAACACTTTTTATTTCATATTTCTAATTTCTATAATAAAAAATACATCCATTATTTCATCATTCTTTTCATCTTTTATTATCTCTTTTTGAATTATTCATTTTTATCTTCTTTCATTTTATCTTCTCAACTTTCTATTTTTATTCTTTTCATCATCTTCTACTTCATAATTTCACTCTTTTATATCATTCTTTCTCTTCATTTCTATTCATCTTTTCTCTTATTTCATTTTTTGTTGTCTGGATATTGACATTACATTTAAAAATAAATAAAAGAGAAAGAGTAATGATAATAGAGATGATATTCATGTTAATTTAATATAAAGAATAAGAAATAGAATGAAAGAATGATAAATGAAAATAATCAATACATAAAATGATAACATTCATTTAAATTAAACAAATAAAATATCAATTATTATAGATTTGTAATTATTATTGAATGAAATTAATAAATTTATGAATAAAATGAATAAACATAAAGAGAAGAATAGAATGAAGATGAATTATATGATTAATAATTGGATAATAATAATTTGATTAATCATTATGAAGAATAGAAGATTAAACAAGAAAATAAAAGAAGAATGAAATAAGAATGAAATAAACAAATTAATGATGATAACATAAATAATATTGATAAACATTGATAAAATAAAGATAAAAAGACAATGAGAAGAATAAATTCAATGTTTTAATGAATAATTTAATGAAAATAAAGAAAATGATGATAGAAATGAATATAAATTAAATGAAATACTAATTGTTATTTCTTCTTATTCTTTTCATTTATTTTAATATGAATAAAGAGATTTGTTATTATTTGAATTGTTATTAATCTTCACTATTTTCTTATTTAACATCTTATCATTCTTTTATCATTATTTCTTCT
>NW_001852968.1:0-1010 GCF_000209125.1 Entamoeba dispar SAW760
AGATATAGAACATAAAAGGTTATAGATATCTAAACATTTACACATATATGAATATATAGATAGAAAAGGATCTAGAAATAAGAATAGAAAAGTATCTAGATGTATATATAGATATAAAGATAAGAACTAAGATGTAAGATGTAAGATGTAAGATATAAGATATAAGATATAAGATATAAGTAAACATATAGATTATAGGAGGCATAAAAAGTGTAAGGCCTCTGCGGGAATCGAACCCACGACCTTTCCCTTACTAGGGGAACGCACTGCCATCTATGCTAAGAGGCCTTCCAAGGATGGAGGTATATATAATATAAAAAAAAGGTGTAATATATATATAAAAAGTTGAAATAAATAAATATAAAAAGTTGGAATATATATATATAAAAGGTGTAATATATATAAAAGGTGTAATATATATAAAAGAAGGAATATATATATATATAAGGAAGAATAAATATAAATAAAAGATAAGGTATAATAAAATAATAAAGGTATAAAGTTATATAGATATATAAATATATATATAGATATAGATATAAAGGAATAAAGTAGAAAAGTAGAAAAGTAGAAATGATAAAGTTTAATATATAACATAAGTTATAAAGTGATAAGTGACATATATATAGATATAAAAGGGTACATAAAGATAGAATATAGTAAAATGCAAGAGGTGGGGTTCGAACCCACGCCTCCGAAGAGAACAGTACCTTAAACTGCCGCCTTGGACCACTCGGCCACTCTTGCTGGTTGTCATATAATAAAATCAAAGAATAAAAACACTATAAAGGTATAAAGGTATAAAGGTATAAAGGTATAACTCTATATAGGTATAAAGGTATAAGAGGAATAGAATAGTATAAAGGTATAAAGGTATAACACTATAACACTATAGTCATATAGTCATATAAAGGTATAACTCTATAAGAATATAAGAATAGAATAGGGTAACACTATAGGAATAATATAAAGATAAAATAGAAAGTCTATATAGGATAAAGATAGAGTAA
>NW_001852967.1:0-1097 GCF_000209125.1 Entamoeba dispar SAW760
CTTCTTGTTGTATTCTATATATTTTATTTAATGTTTTAATATGTATATCTATTACTCTTATTATTTTATTTCTTGTTTATTTATCTTTTATTTATATTCTTTTTGAACTTTCTTATTTCTTTATATTTTCTATTTCAATTACATTTATTTCTATATATTTATTATCTTCTTTCTTCTTTATTTTTTATTATATCATATTCTCTATTTCTATATTCTTTATATTTCGTATATTTGTATTTCATTCTTCTTTATTTCTTTAATAATTATATCTTTGATATTCTTATATTCTTATTCTTATATTTATTTGTTTCTTATAATACTCATATTCATTATCATTTTGATTATTTTGTTGTATCTTGTTTATCAATGGATGTATGAAATTATATTGAATGATTGTTCGTTGATTAGTAAACAATTTCTAATTTCTTGTTCAAATAATAAATTGAATTATAATAAAATACATAATTCTTGTTCATTTTATTTATTTATGATTAAATTTTTGTTCTATTATTATTATGAAACTTACAATAAAATAAATGTTGATAATTGATAACATTCTTGTATTTTTCATCATTTGATAAGTTAATAATGAATGTGTATAATAAAAAGTGAAATGATGTTAATTATATTGTTAAAAACATTATAAAATCACTTGATTCAATAATGATTTAAGATAAAATGAATATTATGTTGAAATATAAATTATCATTTATCTTTGTATTTGAATTATTATTAAAAATAAAATATGATTAATGTTTATGAATTTATTTATCTTTCTTCTAATTATATTGTCTATAGATATCTTATTATTTATTTCTTCTTTCTTTTCATTCTGATTTAATACTTTTAAAAGAATATTACAATAAATATTATATTATATAACTATTCTAAATACATTAAATATCATCAACTTCTTATTCTGTTTATTTTATATTTTATCTCTAATTTTGTGTTTCTTGATTAAAGTTAGGTTATTTTGTTTCTTCAAATATATTATAAACTCTTGAATTTAGTGTGAAATATATTATCTATCAATTATTTGGTAGTACATTGTTTAAATTCAAATTCTAATCATAAAAGTTATTTGAATATTATCA
>NW_001852966.1:0-11334 GCF_000209125.1 Entamoeba dispar SAW760
GAATAATAAGTGATGAAGAGAATTGAATTAAAAGAAGATCAGAACTATGTTGATATATTTAAACATTGTAAATAACAAAATAAAAGAAAGTAATTTCAAATATATTCTATAAAAAAACCAAAAAATTATGGTGATATTAATATTTAATAATCAATTAAATTCTGTAAATAAATATTCAAATTTGTAACGACTAATAATATAAAATTAAATAATATTAATATTAATAAAGTTATTGAATTAAATGATTAAAATGATCTATATGAGTATTAATCAATGAAATAGTATTAACATGGAATGTATTAAATGAAATAAATGATATTTTCAATAAATATTAAAATATCTTATTTATACTACTTCTATTTCTTTTAAATGATAAAATAATCAATAAATATGAATTACTTCAATATTTTATACTAAATTAATATTAACAAACGAAATAACAATTTTATTATTTAAATGAAAAATATTAGATATATAAATTCAAATAATGAATGATATAATATTATTAGCACACTAAATGCTATTATTTCATTATTGAAGAGACTTATATTAAACTAATCAAATTATCAATAACTTCTAATTTTTCATAAAATTAAACTTTTCTCTTAGTAATTAATCTTTTTTTAAAGTAATAAATGTTAATTGTAATAATTCTTAAAAATTATCACTTATTAATGAACAAATATATGATATTTAGCAAATAAGATTGCCTATTTATACAGTAATTCTATTTTATTTTTATACTACACTGGTTTTTATTGAATAATAAAAATATTTGACAAAAAAGCTCATGTATTTTATTACTAATGTTATTGTAATAAAAGGTGCTTTTGTTCTGTTTTATTTATGAAACTGTTTTTAGTGATGCCAAACACTTTTTATATCTCTTATTCAATTTGAGTATTAACAATATACTTTGCTAAATTAAAGAAAAACAAATAAAGCAAATGAAAAAGACGGAATTTGAAAAAAAAGAAAAAATGAAAATTCACATGAAAAGTATATTGGAAAGAATAAAAAAAAACTATATTTATTAATAATTTTATTATTAAGAAATAGCATCATTGAATGAGATAAACTAGAAAAGTTATTAATGGTTAAAGTGGAAAAGTTTTTCTTTTAAAAAGGGGTGAAAAAGAAGAGAGTTTGGATATTAAAAAGCGGGAAAAAAGCTAATTAATAAGGAAAGTAGTATGTTTTAAAAGAAATTTAAAAAGGAAATTAAAGAAAAAAGAAAAGGAACAAAACTAATAAATCATATAAATTCATATGCTTTTAATTACTCTCCTCTTGTGTCTTTTTGCAAGAGCAGATGATATACCAACAAATTTACAATGTACCATGGCTCTTCCAATTATTGTTCAACAATCATATATTTACCATCATAAAATTGATGAAAATCTACAAACTTCAACTGTGGAACTTACTGAAGAAGATGGAACTAAATCAACTGAAACTGTTCGTGGACTTTATTTTATGTTAAATGAAATTGAAGATACCTCTTTGTATGTTTCTACATGTGGTGCAAGAACTACAGTTGAAACTGAAATTTATATTTTCAGTGATTGTAACAATGGTGTTGCTTCAGGAATTACTAAAATCTCAAAGAGTGATGTTACTTGTTCTTCAACTGGAAAATCTGCTTCATTCTTTGATCTTAAGGCAAATACTACAACGTATGTACTTGTCAAAGTTGTAGGAAATGGATCAGGTAATCTTGCTACCAGTTTTGTAAAAGTAAATAACTTACCAAACTATTATTGTGAACAAGCACTTGAAATTCAATCTATTCCATACTCTGATATCTCTGATTATACTGTAAATTATCCTACTGGTGATGTTAAATGTCTTTCACAATCAATGCCAGCTAAATGGTATCATATGAAAGGAACAGGAAAATATTATCTTGTTGATACATGTTCTTCCTTAACACAAATTGATACTTATTTAGTACTTGTTGATTCTATTAATCTTGGAGATACTTGTAAACAAGCTGAATGTACTAAATATAATGATAATGGTTGTGGAAAAGGAAGTACTGGTTCTACTCTTTTATTTAAATCAGAAGAAGGAAAAGATTATCATATTGGTGTTTTTGGAAAGAATGGAGCAAATGGTAGATTCCAAGTTAATGTACAAACTGTTGATAATACTCTTCCATTTAATTGTGAAAATGCTGTTAGTATTAATTTACCATTTACAAGGACTCAAAACGTTCCTTCTGCATGGCCTTTAACTCCTGTTATTTCTGAAGGTGGAGCTCAATACCCAGTATTTTATTTAAGTATTATAGGAACTGATAATGATGTTGTTTTTTCAACTTGTAAAACAGAGTCTAAAGTTAGTGGTACTGGTATTGAATTAATTCAAGGATGTAAATCAACTACTGTTTTGGAACCACTTTACAGTGGAAGTTGTAATAAAGATGAATATAAAGTATTCCATCTTGATGCTGGAGTTACGTACATTGCTAAATTTTATGCAAAAGAATCTGATAGTAAAATTGTTATGAATGTACAATTAAAAGGTCAAAATCATTACCAATGTGTTGATGCTCTTTCTTTAATTGAAAGTTATACTGATACAATTCCATTAAAACAATTAAAAAAATCACTTCATGGTTGTGATGGTGTTGAAGAATATCATCAAGGTGCATGGTATCAACTTAAGAAAAGT
Organism: Entamoeba dispar SAW760; assembly: GCF_000209125.1. Lineage (NCBI taxonomy): Eukaryota > Evosea > Mastigamoebida > Endamoebidae > Entamoeba > Entamoeba dispar. The sequence continues at coordinate 2,677 of NW_001852966.1, forward strand.
ACTTCATCTTCAGTTGAACACTATCGTATTGGTGCTAGTACATTAAGTGGTGATATTGCAAATATAGGAATTGAACAACAACTAACATGTGACTCAACTCAGTGTGTTAGCAAAGAAACAAACACTGCTCAAATGGATGTATTCCTAAATGATGAATTTAGATATATTTTTGTTTACGGTACAGGAGGACAAGAAACGTTATCTGTAGGAATTGTTAAATTTGATGATATTGCTCATTCAGTATGTACTGCTCCAAAGATAATTTCTATTCCATTTACAACTGTTGGATTTATTGATACAACACAATCTAATACTCTTAAATGTATTATGACACAATATCCTAGTTTCTGGTATTCTATTCAATTATCAGAAAGTCTTGACGTAATTGCATCAACTGTTTCATCTGACACTAAAGTTGACACTTATATTGAAGTTTTGACTGGATGTTATGGTGATGAAAATGTTAATTGCATTGCTTATAATGATAATTTAGATAATTCTGCTGATACTTCAAGTAGACTTACATTCTCTGCATATTCCAGAACAGTATATAATATTGCAGTTGCTCAAAAAGAACGAACTGCTCGTGCACATCGATTTTCTATTTATCCAACTCAAGCCCCTGCTGGATCTATGTGTGAAACATCAGATTATCTTGACACTGTTGAAGCTCAACAAACTATATACGTTCATACTACTTATGCACATGAAACTAAAGTTTCAGGAAAAGTTCTTAAAGGATCATATTTTAGGTTTAATACTCATGTACCATTACAATTAACAATTCGTACGTGTTCTACAGGTACTGAAATTAATAACGTTATTGCTATCTTTAAAAGCTGTAATACTCAAAAAGATGAAGATGGTAAGTATGTTTCTATTCCTGATATTATGGTTGCAGGTACTAACTCAAGTAAAAAAGCATGTGGTACATTTGGTGCAGAGTTGTCATACCAAACTCAACCAGATACAAACTATTACTTATTTATTGCTTCACTTGAACATGGATATGATGGAATGATTGAGGCTGAAGTAATTCTTGAAGAAAAATCACAAAATCCACCAATGCCACCACCTGAAGAAAGTAGTACTAATGATAATGACGATAATAATGAACAACACCATGGTATTTCTGGGTGGGGAATTTGGGGTATTCTCCTTTATGCAGTTTATTTCGTAATTATTATTGTTGCATTGATAATTATCATAATTATTTACAAAAAGAAAAATTCATCTTCATCAAGTTTCAGTAGTTTCTAATTGAATTATTTTCAATGCAAAAATTTTAGTTAAAATTCAATATAATATTTTTTAAGTATTATTTATTCCTCTTTTTTTATTTATTATTAAAAATAACTCAACCATTTTGATTCTTTAATTTTTAATAATGACATTTTAAATTGACATACTATTTACTAACTGTTTTTTGAAAATAAATTAATTTCTTGTTTGATTAAATAAAGACAATGCCTAACAATAAAATTTCAACTAAAAGAATTCAGTACGCTGTACAAAATGGCGTCCTTGCTTTATTAATTAAAGAAAATCATGCAACTGTTTTATTCCAAAAACCAGCAAAAAGAAGGTGTAAATGTTTTAAATCAACTCAATTAGTAATTAGTGAAATTTGTACAGATATTTTGGGAACAATAGATGTACAAAAAGAAATAACGACAGGAAGGCTTTCATGTCAGCAAGAGTTAGTAGTACAAATATTAAAACAATATAATTATGTTATTACTTTTAAGCAAACAAGAAAAAATTCAAAAACAGCTAAAGACATTATTTTACAAGTAAGTTCTTTAAATGGAACAAATTATAAATTAGAAGATTTAATAAAGTTAGGAGTTACTTTAGAATTATATCTTCGTACTCAAAACAGTAATTTGATAAAAACTGATTATTCAATATTTTTTTTTTAATTTTTTCTTTTATTTTATTTAAAATGAATTATAACCTTCTAACTTTAAAATTCAATTTAACAATTCAAAATTCATTTAGTTTTCTGGAACTTCAATTTCTCCGTTGTTAATTTCTGCAATTACTTGCTTTGGTGATTTCTTATCTACTTGGCATCCACATGAATTGCATGTTCCAAGAATTTCTTTAACTGTTCCTGAAAATGTCTTAGCAAGTGATCTTGGTCTCATTGTTCTAGCAATTTCATAAACATCGTCCATTGAAATAGAACCAGAGTGTACTGTTGGAACTCCCTTGTTCTTCTTTCTATCCTTTGGTGGTTCTTTGAGGGCTTTAAGAATAAGAGCAGCAGCTGATGGAATAACTTCGTATGTAGCTACTCTGTTAACAACAGTAATCTTAACTGTTACTCTCAATCCTTTCCATGCTAATGTTGATTTAGCAAGGTCATCACCTGTTTTCTTTGGGTTAAGTCCAAGAGGACCAACCTTTGGTCCAAGAGAAGCACCAGCTGCGGCATCACCAGCTACAACTTTGACAACAACTATAAAAGTGAGTATTTATTTTTTAGAAAGATATTTATCCACCAAAATATTGTTATAAAGTATCTATAATAAGAATACTTTAATAACGTATGGATGACAAACGCTCTTTCTTTTCATTTGGATTTGGCTTGGGGGGCATAATATACTTCTCTTTGTTTTATTTTTCTTTTTTATAGTTCCTTAAGTACTTCAATGAGGGTTTTAAGAATAATATTAATTATTATTAAAATACTATTAATTATTATTTTTAAATAAAATAATAAAATAATAATAAAAATATAATATTACAAATAGTAATTAGAAATAATTGAAGGAATAATTAATGTATTATTTAATACAATGACACAAATAATGCTATTATCACTATAACAACTACCATCATTAATACTGCATAAATTAACATTGCTACTCCCCATAACCTTTCTCTTCTGTTGCTGTTATTTAAATGGAAAATACCATAATATCCAATACAAGGAAATATTATTGTAAAAAGAAATACTTTTTTATTAAATGGAAATTCATTGATATCTTCTATGTCATCATTTGTAGTAAAGTTTACTTTTCCTGACGTATTTTTTGTTGTTGGTTTCATTTGTGTATTTGTTAAGATACTTGCATACGTCTGTTTACTACTTATATTCATAGTAATGCTTGTATTTGTTCGATGTGTACTGCGTGTAAAAGATTGAAGAGTTTGTCTTGTTGAATGTGAAGAGGTGTTTGTGCTCATCAATCTAAATTTGTCTATTGTTTAGATTACTTACTTTTTCAAACTGATTGCTTTAATTATGTTTTTTTCTTTTTGTTTTATTACTTAGAAATTATTGTCTTTTTATTTTATCATTATTTATGTTTCATCTTATCGTTTTATTATTAATTTCTTGTAAATCACAAGATCTCTGTTCTTATTATTTCTTTTGACTATTCGAATCACTGCAAAAAATATAAAACATTTTATAATTCATTGAAATCAAAAAAATTATTGTTTTTCTTTCTTTATAAAATTTTCAAAAGTTATAAAAACTAAAAAGAACTAATTAAAACTTAAAATTTTATATTTTAATTATAAAATGAAAGTACTCTTGTTACTTGCTTTAATTGCTTTTGCTTTTGCAGAAGAAGATGAACTTGACAGCACATTCGATATTGATTTCACTGAATTAGATAATGTAGAACTTTTTGAAGAAGAAAATAATGATGAGGATGATGAGTTCCTATTAGAAGAAGAAGAAGATGATGATGATGAAGACAAAGAAGATGATGAAGACGAAGAAGAAGAAGAAGAAGAAGAAGAAGAAGAAGATGATGATGATGATGATGAAGACGAAGAAGATGAAGATGAAGAAGATGAAGACGAAGACGAAGAAGACGAAGACGAAGACGAAGAAGAAGAAGATGATGATGATGAAGACGAAGAAGAAGAAGACGAAGACGAAGAAGACGAAGAAGAAGAAGAAGATGAAGACGAAGAAGATGATGAAGACGAAGAAGATGATGAAGATGATGAAGACGAAGATGATGAGGATGAAGATGATGAGGATGATGAAGATGATGAAGACGAAGAAGATGAGGATGATGAAGAAGATGATGACGAAGAAGATGATGACGATGCTGTTGCTGAATCTTTGTTTGCTGAATTTGATGATGAGGACATTCTTGATTCTGAAGAAGACCTTGATGACGATGAATTAGATCTTGACGATGATGATGAAGATTTAGAAGAGGCAGATTTCTTTGATGAAGACGAAGAAGAAGTTGATGGTGATGATGCTGAAGAAGAAGAGGAGTATGAATTAACTCAAGAATGGTCAGAACAAGCCAAGTCAGAAGTTCATCCATTAGATAAAATTGAATCAGCAGAACGACTTCTTGCTGAACTTGCTAACCATCCATATCATGGTATGTATGCACCAGCTTAAATTTCAATTAATTAACCAAATGATGTTAATTTTTTATTTCAGAGTTGTATTTAATTTTTTAAAAGAAGAACTTCAAATTAGAGAATTGTTGATGCAAACTAATTATCCTTCAATAGACTTCGAATTTCTTTTAAAAAGTGATATAGCTACAAGAAAGAAATTGATTAAGGACTATATTGATCAAAGAAGAATGTCATTTTCTCATAAACAAGATGATGTAATTAATTGTTCTATTTGTTATGCAGATGTTGACCAATCTTTTTTTTACACAAATCCTAAATGTGGACATAGTTTTTGTCTTAGTTGTATATCAGAACATGCTAAAGAAAAAATTAAACAAGCAAGTGGACCTATCCTTTGTCCAGAAGAAAATTGTAACAAAGAAATATCATATAACGATGTTTGTTTTAAATAATTATTAATTAAATAAATACAAATAAATTATAGTTAATTAGTTATGGTATTATATCTGACCCAGATTTATTAGAAAAGTATAACTCTACACTAACAAGAATTAGACTTGACAATGACCCTAACACTTTATACTGTATTAAATGTGGTACACCTATGATTGGAGAACCTGGAATTACTATGGTGAGATGTGTAAAATGTAATTATTGTTTCTGTTGTAAATGTAAAGAACAAGTTTGTTTAAATTATTTTTTATAATAATAAACAAATTCTATTTAATCTCTTAGTGGCATGCTGACTGTACTTGTGAACAGTATCAAAGATGGAAAAAAGAAAATAGTATGGGTGATGATGCTTTTAAAGTTTATATCAAAAAAAATACTAAATTATGTCCTCAATGTCACAAACCAATTGAAAAAAATGGTGGTTGTAATTGTATGACATGTAAGTGTGGTTACCAGTTTTGCTGGCTTTGTATGCAACCATATACTAAAACTCATTGGAAAAACAATAAAACTGGATGTACTCAATATTCTTAATTAATTTTTTTTTATTATCGTTATATATAACATAAATTAATCAAACATAAATAAATCAATTTATTCTTTTGTAAAGAATGTTAAATAATTTATTTGATAATAATTTAAGATAATAACGTATTAATAATGCACATGGATTAAATATTAATTTAAATATAATAAGAAATCCTATGATAAAAGAAAGTAAGGCATAAATATTCCAATTATCCATAAAAGGATATGGCTTAATATTATAATAATGGAAGTCATAAAGAGTAATTGATGAATATAACAAAAAGGCAGAATATGGTCCATATTTACTAATAAAATAAACATTATATACTCTAGTATTTCCTTGTTTGAAGAGGAAACAATCAATTAATAAAAAGACTAATGGGAATGTATGTTCAAAGTGTGTATAATACCATTCTTCAAATAAGGTTGGTTGCCATTCATCTGTTGCCCTAAAAACCGTTGATGGAGATTTAAAATAAAGAATCCAAAACATCAAAGATACACTTATCGCAATAGAAACTGCTGTTTGTTGAATAAACTCAACAATAAAATGTATAAGACGAATATCTTTTTGACTAAGAAATTCTTTATGACTCTTTACATTTACTTCACTTAATAATAACATTGAGAGTTGTCTTAAAAAATTAATAAAGAAATATCCACCACAACTCCACATACCGAAGTAAGTCCAAAACCGAGTCATTCTCAATAATGTATAATCAGAATCATACATATGATGTACAGTGATTATATAAATAAAACAAATAACACAACAATCATACAACAACCGATACTTTGTTTTGTTTCGTCTCAATATTATTTCCAAGCTTCTTTTATTGTATTTTAATCTATCCATTATATTCTTATTATTTTAAGATTTTTTATAATCTTCTTTTCAAATCATTCTGATTCCCTCATCAAAGCTTTCTCATTATTACCTCAAAGCTACTTATTCTAAAAAAATCTTGATTTAAATTCATTATCAGAATAGTTACTACATCATATTAAATTAATAATTATTAAAACTAAAAAATTATTCATTATGCTATTTTATGACAATATTACAAAAATTTTATTTTTGTAATTGTCTCTAAAATTCTAATCTTTCCATGAAATTGTTACACTTTCTCTTTTTTGTGTTATTTGGATTGTCCAAATGAGAAACAAAAATATAACTAAGTGTTCTTGAAAATAAACATACTTTTATCTACTGAATTTCGTTTTTGGATTTTTTGTGTATTGTTGATGTGTTTTATTTTTTTACCTTTTATTAGTAAGTCAACTGAAAAAAATAACTTTTACAACTTTAGATGAAACTGTCTTTGAGTTGATGAGCTTTTTTTATTTTTTTGTAGACAAAATTATTAAGTAAAGACTAAGTTACAGGTATTCTTATGTATGCTCTTTGGTTCTTTACGTTTTTAAATACTTGGATGTATTTTATCCTTTCTTTTGAATAAAACTACCTTCTCCAGTAATTTTTTTTAGACTTTTATTCAACTTAATACTTAACAACTTCTACTAAAAAATCAAACTAAATTCAACCTTATTTCTTTTCTCCATTTTTTACTAATTTTATAGTAAAAAAATTTAATTCTACATTGAACCTAAATTATATATAAATAATAATTTTCCTGGATAATGGTTTATTTGTTTGATATCAACCATTCAATACTAAGCCATTTATAATTTATCTCATTCATTTATTGTAGTAAAAAAACTATATCCATAAATTACTTTAACGCTCAAATCCGTTTTCTATAACAAAATATTACTTCTCATTATAATTGTAGGTCTTTGTTTACTCAACCAGAGTTAGTGTTATTAATATTGAATAAATATATAATTTTTTAATTAGTTACAAATTTCTGGTTTTCTCTTATTATTATGAAAACGCAATTCTTTTAAATCAATTTTTATTCTAAACAAAGGAAATAGTCAACAACCATTCCTATCATATTTTTACATATTACATTTATTTCTTTACATCCTTCGAATTTTTTAATTTATCAAAGTATTCAGAAACGAAAAATGATTTTATTCAATTTGTGATAATTGATTTTAATAATATCTATCACACACATCAAAAAAGACTTGAGGTAAATAAAATGAAAGAGTAATGTAACAGAGGGTAATAACTATTTAAACGCTTTCAATGACTCAATAAAGAGATATAAACTATAACAAATAATAATAAATAATAAAAATACAAAAAAGTTTAAATAAAAAAAAAAAGAGTTTTAATTATAAAAGAAGTAATGAGTGAACCTCATCAAAACATTCCTCTTTCGCAATTATTAACGCAAAACTCTCAAAACACGGCCAACTCAAGACTAACTTCTATCCGTGGGATACAACCGTCACAACCAAAAATTCAATTTGCACCTAATATTCGAGCAGCAGGATTTAAACCTGAAGCAAATAATGAGAGTGAAGGACGAGCTAAATTGAAAGTTAAAAAAGAACAAGCAAAAATTAAGAAAACAACATTTACACCAACACCACGAGTATTCAAACCACGACCGGTTGCACATGGAAATGGTGGATTAGGGATAAGTAATTTAACAATGACAGCAGGAGAAGATATAGGGATGAAAGAAGAAAATAAAAAAGAAAAGAAGAAAACATTATTATTAAACCCTGAATTAGATTTTGATCCATGTAATCCAAATCATCCAATTACACTTCCATTAAGAGACCCAGAAGAAGAAATAAAAGGGAAAAAAGAAGAAATAAAAGAACCAGTTTTAGATAAAGAAAAAACATATTATACACCACTAGAAACAATTGAAGAAAATCCAGGATTTATTAATAATCCATTACATAGTGAAAGTGGAATTTTATATGATGAATATATTATGATGCAAATACCATCAGTTTTACCTATTCAAAAGGGAGTAGAAATAACAGAAAAAGAAAGTAATAATATTATAAAGAAAGAAGAAGAAAAAGAAGAAAAAATTGATGAGGAAAGTAATATTAAATTAGTTGAAAATCCATTAAAAGGAATGTCAGGATATATTGGAACTATTCAATTTAGAAAAAGTGGAATTGCAACTATGAGAATTGGAGGAATTACTTATAAATTAACAAAAGGAACAAAACCACATTTTTTAGAAGAAGCAACAGTAGTTTCATTACCAAAAAAGTCAGTATATAGATTAGGGAATATTTCTCAACATGTAATCATGATACCAGAACTTGAAGATTGTTTAAATTTAATGTGAAAAAAAGAAGAAGAATTAAAAAAGAATAAATTTTTATGATTTGTTTTTTATTATTTCAAAATGATTTTTTTTTATATTTTAATTTTATTTAAAACTAATTTAA
>NW_001852965.1:0-39667 GCF_000209125.1 Entamoeba dispar SAW760
AAAAAGAATAAAATAAAACAAATATTAAAACTAATTAATATTTTTCAATTTATTATTTTAATTTATTATAAAAAATAATTTTAAATAATAAGAATATTTCTTTTATAAATAACTAATGTTAATAAATTAATTAATTTAATAAATAGATAAATTAATAGTTATTACTTTAATTATTTCATTATATATTTAATAATAGAATAATAAAAGATATAATCATTTTAATTAATATATTTAATGTTAGAATGAATAAAATAAAACTAATAAAATACTTCGATAACATAAATTATTAAAATAATTGATGATAATAAAACAATAAATAAAAATTAATTAATAAATTGTTAATAGAAATTATGTCTATTGTTCCTGGTTTAGGGGAGACTATCCCATCAATGAGTCTTCATCATGTAGTTCAACATCATATGTTTTGTTGTGATAGATTTAGTGTTCAATGACATCCATCATGTTTTAATTATAATGTTTTTGACTTCTTTTATGTTATCAGTTTCGATTTTTAATTATTTAATTATTTTAATATTTCTACATTTATTATTTAATTTATTGAAATTATTACTGTATTTATTTTGATATCTTCTAATTTCTCTTTTTTAATTATCATATTCTTCATTTCTTTATATTTATTTCTTTTATTCAAATATATTCCATTAATATTATGATCTACAACAATAATCATATCAAATAATAGATCAGTTTTATTCTTTTTATTTATTACATATATATCTGATATTTTATGATATTGTCATTCACTTTTTGATATTATTTGTTTATTCAATATCATAATGATATCATTGTATTAGAACATTGTTTTGTATGTTAATTTTTTATATTGATTATTTCATTTATATTTTCTTATTAATTCATATGATAATGCCAATATGGTCATATTTCTCAATTTGTGATTTCTTATGATAAATACAAGATAATAGAATTATTGTTAATATATTGTATTTACAAAATGGATAGTATTTTATTCATTTTTTTAATATTTTATCTTTCCTGTAACACTAAATATTACTCCATCTTATATTTTAGTTAATGATAAGGTCACTAAATTATGCATTTTATTCGTATTCATAATTATATTATTATAATGATTTGTGAACTTGTTCATTATTTCATAATTGTTGTCTAAATGTAATGAATGTCTTCATTGTTTGTTTAAAACATGGTGTTTATGTTTGATAGATCATTGAAATGAATTATCATAATGCAAATTAATTCTTGTTAAATATTTAAAAGGTAAAAAATAGTAGAAAATATTATTAGATGAAAATATTTGTGATTAAATATGAGAAGAACATATTTGTATATTATTAGTTCTATCTTTCTACTTCGATTTCTGTATTAAATGAATATATCTGTTGATGAAATTGAAATAAAATAAATATAAAAAGAAAATGATAAAAGAAAGAATAAAGAAAATAATAAGAAAGTAAATATAATGATTAATGATAAATTAATGAGTTATTATCATGAATGAAAGTTAAAGATGAACATTAAATTCATTATTATTAATTATAAATGTTTAATTTATATTACATATTAAATAGTCATTCTTCATTCTGTATTATTGTGTTGATGTTTAAATTATTTAATTTGTTATTATCATATCATCATTTCATTGATACTTCTTATTTATTATCTTTTTATTTATTTCATCATTTAATTCTTGTTTGATATGATAATATAAATAATTTACATTGTATATTATCATCATTCATCATTGATAATCATCTGTGATATAATTTAATTTTCATATCATTAATTATATCATTTAAATAAATAATAACATTTGTTAACATATCATTATGATATCTCATCAGTATGATAAATGAAATGTAACATAATTACACATTAATAACAATAAGATTGATATTCATATTTATATAATCAATGTTATTCATAACTAACATTATAAATTTGAATTAACATAATATTCTTCTTTATTACATTTCATAATATTATTTTCACATTAAAATAGAATTGATGGTAAATGAAATGAAATAAAGAATAATATAAAATGAACAGAATTATGAATGAATATACTCAACAAATCAATATACATCATACTCAATACAACAAGAAGTTACAAAATGTCAACTGATTGTTATAGATTTCATATTTTACTTACTTTTTATTTTATTTTATATTTTATATTTTATATTTTATAATTTTAAGAGAAAATAATATAAAACAGAATAATCTAATAATCAAAAAAATATAATACACCATCTTCATTTGATCATTTTATTTAAATGCATAATTTCTTCGCTTATTTTGGTTCCCTTTTACTATCGTTAACTTATTATTCTATTTTTTATTTATTCTTTTTTTCAATTCATTATTATTATATCTATTCTTATCTTTCATTGAATATATCGTTTCAACTCTTTTAACAATTGATATCTATCATTTCCTCTTCATAAATTATCTTTTACTCATTTCTTTAATATCTATTGTTTCATTTCATTCATTTGATCTATTAATTCTTCATTCTTTTTTGATTCAAATATCATTGTTCATTCATTATTCTTATTTAAATATGCACCATTAAATTAATTTATTTCTTGTGTCTAATGAATATAGTATGTAACTGTGATTATTCTATGAAGTGTAATTATTAAAGATATAAAAATGTATTAGTATAAAAATATAAAATTAACTTATTTTCCTTTATTTATATTATTATCTTATTTCAATTAAAAATTAAAAATGAAATATTTATAATGACTTTATTCTTCATTTCATGTTTTTAAGTTATTTCTTGCTTTTATTTGATTGTATGTGTTAAATTTATTTGTCATTTATTTATATTTTCACTGAAACAATTGAATAAATGAAAAGCAATTCATTTTATTGTTCAATTAGTTTTAATTGGTGAAATGTTTTGTTAATATTTCGTTTATTTTTCATTTAACCTTGTTAATATTTTATTCTTTTGTTTATTTTCATTTTTGTTTAGATATTGAAATATTAACAGATATTTAAAAGATGATTTAATTATTGAATGATTGTATCTTTTATATTTTTAATATAATCCGTTATTGATTCACTTTGTTTCTTCTTGTTCATTATTCATTAAATGAGATATATAAGATATTTCTTAATTTATCACTAAAATAAGTTTGTGTATTTCATAATTAAATGGTTTACATTTTAGAATATTGATTGATGTTTATTTCATCAATTTATTATTATTTTTCTTTTTCTGTTTAAATTGGTTAAACTAATTCAAATTGTTGGATAAGAATTATTGTTGTTTTTTAATGAATATTATGATAAATGAATGTAGTAATTAATGAAATGATACATTCTTTAAAATTGTCGATTTTTATTACTTCTCAATGATATGTTCATACCAACAACTACTTCTTGTGTTAATAATGTAATGAATATTTTTATTTAAAATTTATCACAAATTATATTCACTTTTGCGAATAATTTAATAATTCATTAATAAATAAAGAAGATTTAATTTAATCAAAATATAATAGAATATGTTAAGTTGAATATTTACTTACTATTTAGAGTAATAAATCATTTTTATTTTGTTGAATAGATTCATGAAAATGAGAATGAATAAAATTGAACAATAAATAAAATGATTGAAATATTTCATTATCATTCAAAATGTTAAATAACAAAAAAAATAAAATAACAAGTTATCTAAATATAAAAAAGAGAATTTTGATTAAAAAAAAAGTAAAAAAAGTGATATAAATTATAATATAATTATAATAAAATAATTATAGTTATTTTCAAACTATTTTCTTCTTTTCTATTTTTACTTCTCTTACTATATTTTGCTTTATTATAAACGTGTATTTAGTTATTTAATCTTATTATTTTGATCTGATATTAATTAAATTAAAATAGAAGAGTTAATAAACAAGAACACTCATTTCTTTAAAGAAGAAATAGAAACGCTTCCAAATATTCAACAATTAATTGATGATATTAATAAACATTATCATTATTATTTAGGAAGTATTAAAAATGAAATATTTGAAATAAAACCAGATGAAACATATTCAGAAGCTATTAAAAGAGGAGAAGGAATATTTGATAGGATTGATGAAACAGAAAGAAGAAGAAAACTAATAATAGAAAAAAGTCAAGAAACTATTAAAGTAGTTGAAATAATAAAGAATCAAATGAACAAAATAATAGAAGAATGTAATAAAGATGAAGAAATACTAATTAAAACACGGAATGAACTAATTAATAAAATCATTTCAATTGAAGAAATGGATATGAAACTACTCCGAACACCAGAAGAAACAGATAAAATCACCCAAGAATTTAACAAAAAGAAAGAAGAATGGACAAAACATTATAGTGATTATGAAGAGAAAAAGAAGATAATAGAAAGAATGAAAGGAATGAATACAAATGAAGAAATTGAACAACTAGAAGAATGGACAGAAAGAAGAGTATCAAAAATACTATTTGATTCAGATAGTGATGATTGGAATAGGAAGTCGTCAGTATTTGATCAAAGAATAATAAATAAAGAACACATAATAATTATTATTGAAGATACAAAAGGAAATAAATTTGGAGGATATATTAATTCTAAAATTGATAAAGTTGTTAACTGGATAAATGATCCAAAATCATTTTTATTTTCATTAAAATCAAATGGAAGAATAAAAGGAATGATGAAATTTGATGTTAGAGATCCTCAACACGTATTTATTTTATGCTATCCATCAGATGAACGGTTGTTTCACTTTGGACTTGGTGATATTCATATTTCTAAAAACGGCTTTAAAACAGAATCATATTGTAAACAATCACAAGCTTTTGAATAAAAAGGGATAATAAATGCACTTTGTGGAAATGGATATCCAGATAAATTCACACTACAACGAATTATTGTAATTGAAATGAAATGATTTTTATTCATTATTATTTATTTGAAAACTAAAAACTAAAAAAGAATATAAAATAAAATCAATAAATGAATATGAACATTTCATCTATCAATAAATGAAATGATAAATATAAAAATGAACATAGTAGTCTTCACATCCCTTAATATATATTAAAAAAGCAGAATACTATTAAAAGAAATAAAAATTAAAATAAATGAAGTAAAACTTATGAAAGATTTTACAACTTGAAACTGGTTACTAAGGAAAAAAATAAATACAAAGTCATCTTAAATAATACAAATAAAATTAAAGAATATTTAATTTAAAATCAAACAAACAATTTGTGTTTGAATTAAACTAATTGAGTGTGTTTTATTTTATATATCCATGAACTTTTATTAATTATCTTTTATTTTTATTTACCTTTAATTTTATTCTTGTCATATATAAAATTAAAATTAATTATAATTAATTATTGGCGTTGTAATATTGTTTTAGATTAGATGTTAGTTGATTGAACCAAAATATGTCACTCTTGTGTCTATTTGAATACTATTTTGAATATAAAAAATAATAAGAAATAAATACGAAAAGAATTAAAATGATAGTGATTGGTAATAAATATTATTAATATATAACAGTGTTATAAATGGATAGAAAAGTCGAATGTTATTAATTAAATAATTAATAAACACAATAAAAATTGATATTTGTATTTGACGCCAAAACAACCGTAATATTAAAACAACTAGAAAAGAATAAGAATAATTAAGTTGAATATAAATCGTATTAATGATAAATAAAGAAAAAAACTGTGACACTTTTGATTTAATGAAAAACAAAAATATGCAGGTTATGAAAAGAGTATCAGTAATAAATGAATTTGGTAATAAATGAAAAAAGCTATATAATAAAAAAAAAGAAATAACTGAAAAATGTAATTTAAATAAATTATTATTTCTCAAAATAATATTATTAAAATTATTAAAATTATTAAAATTATCTTATTTGTTCATATGAATCCATGAATTATTTAATAAAACAAAATAAAGATTAAATGATATTTAATCATAAAAAAATTAATAATACTAAATAAAGAATAGAAAGATATGAGGAAGAACAAGAAATTAAATAAAAGATCATGACAACACAAGAAATACTAAATTATAGAAAAGAAGAGAGAAGAATAATAGAAGGTAGTTTATATAAGGATGAAAAGAGTACAAGAAAAAAAAAAGATAAAAACAAAGAAAAAAGAAAAGAAAAAGAACCGTATATAAGAAGAACAACAAAAAAAGATAATAAAGAAGATATAAAAAGAGAAAAACGAATAAAACAAAAATACCAAGAACAAAAAGAAAGAATTAAAAAAACACAAATAGAAATTAACGCTAAAATTATTGGAGAAGGAGAAATAAAAAAGATAGAAAAAAGTCAAAAAAAGAATTACATTGAAAGTTCATTACCACAATATAATCTTGGAGAATACTTTGGAATAGAACAAGAAAAATTATATCCAATTCAGAAAAAAACTAGACACAATTTAGCACATTTAGATGAAAAAAGAGATAATAATTTACAAGAACCTACTATTATTCAAAAATCAACACAACACGTTCGTTATGTTTATTATAAAATGATTGAAGAAGGAGAAAAAGAAGGAGTTACATCAGAAATAGCAATTATATCATTATTTTATAATTATGGAATTAAATTAGTAAAAAATATAGGAAGAAGAGCAAATAAATATTTAAATTTAATGAAAACAGATAAAGAATTTTTAACAAATATTGTTAAACAATACTATAATGAAAAACCAAATAGAGATATTAAATTATTAATTAGAAAATATAATTTCTTTAATTATAATATTAAATTGAAAGAACAAATTATTTCTACTTTAGAAAAAACTATTAATGAGATAGAAAAATCTACGAATTTATTCAATAATAATTATAGTATTACTGATAATAATATTAATACAAATTCTATTCAAAATTATGACATAGGTATTCTTAAATTACTTATTCAAAAAAATATTAATGATTGGGATAATCTTCAAAATGAACGTTCTTTATTTTTATTTAATAATCCAATAACTAACGTTTTTACTTCTTATTCAAATTTCAATTTATTTGTTATTTTTAGTAATCCTATTTCTATTGACCAAATACCTTCTTTTCCTTTTACTATTATTCGTGATAGACTTAATACTTCTTCTTCAAATCTTATTGATACACTCTCTTGTTTTTCTATTTCTTCAAACATTAATCTTGACGATGATATTTTACATTATGCTTTTAATGATATCATTCCTGCTCGCATTGTTAATGAGTGGTCAAGTGATATTCCCAAACTTACCTCTAATCTTAGTCCTTATCTTTATAATTTAGATCCTACTCTTCTTCTTCATTTGTCTCAAATCTTACTTATTACTTTTACTTCTCTTTCAGACTTAAATCTCTTTCGTTCTCTCTCAAATCTTCCTTGTATTTCTTTCTCTTATCAAACTAAAATCTCTTATCCTTCATTAATCTTTCCTAGTTATTCTTCTGCTGCTCTCTCTTATTTAAAACGTCCTACTTCTTCAAAACCATTTTCTTCTTCTCTTTTTTATTCTACTTATATTGCTGCAAATAATATTAACTCATCTTTATTCTCTCATCTTAAAAAATCCATTTTTGATAATCTTGATAGAAGATATGGATATATTAACGTTGATAATATCTCTCAAAACTCAGCCTATATTTCTAAAACTCAGATCTTTAATCTTCTTTGCAAGTCTTACTCTTATGACTCTTTAATCGAAGAAATCTCTAATAACACTATTTCTATAATTCTTGATGAAATTAGAAAACCTCTTTTTGATATTAGAATTAATTATTTAAAATCTTCAGCTTCTTCAAAAATTACTAAGTCTACTTTTCTTTAACTCTTTTTCTTTTCTTCTCCTTTTTTTCAGTATCAAACATAATAATTTTTCTATAATACTACAAACAATAAAAATATTTATTAACTGTTTATGAAAATTTATTGCCATCATCCTTATTTACTAATTAATAACCCAATTAAACTAAACTAAGTTAGACTCTTTAATTATACTAATCATTATTCCTTTAGTTATTGGTACTCTTATTTTCATTCAAAAAACAGAAAATAATATTATATCTATCATAAATAAATAAAAGAAGAAATCTAACTTCTAGTTCAACCTTATGAAGTTATTTGATAAAAGGTTTTGAACTAATAGCTGTAAAAAAGAAAAACTCTTCACTAATTCTGTAAACTACAGTGAGTCTCTTCTTTTAAACTATCTTAATTGCTTCAAAAAACTTTGTTTTAATAATGACAATACTTCTCCTGAAAAAAGAAAGAATAAAACCAACAAATGAAGAGGAAACGTCTACAAAAAATGAATTACACTATTTAAATTTAAAAAGATAGTGAAACTTAACTCAAAAAAAAATATTTGATAAATGTCAATTCAAATATAATAATTTTTTATTTGAATCTAATAAGCAATTGTAGTACACTCCTTTCTTTGTCTGGGGCAAAAATTATCAAAAAATAAATCATATTTTTGTATTGAATCTAAAAGATAAAAACTATTTTGAGCAGATTTGAAATCATCCAAAAATAAACTTTTTCTTTTATGTTTTTATATGTTTCATAATTACTCCAAGGAAGAAAACAAAAAATAGAGAAAAATGAATGAAAAGAACTTAGAAAGATATTCACTAAATCCACATGACTGCAAAGATTAATAAAGTTATTAAAATTGGACTAGTCGGAGATGGGGCTGTTGGAAAAACTACATTTTTATTATCTTATACGTCACAATCATTTTTGACTGAATATACACCAACTATCTTTGATAACTTCTGTCAAATAGAACCTGTAGGAAATGATATATTTAATGTTTCGTTATGGGACACAGCTGGACAAGATGAATATTCTTCATACCGTGCTGGGTGTTATAACAATTGTAATTTTGATGTATTTTTGTTATGCTTTAGTGTAACACAACGATCATCATTTAGAAATATTAAAAACAAATGGATTATCGAATTAAGAAAATACGCACCCACTGTTCCAGTTATTGTTGTTGGCACTCAAGTTGATTTAAGAGAAGACAATAACAAAGATCATATTTCAAAAAAAGAAGGTGAAAAAATGGCTAAAGAGTTAAAAGCTAAAAGGTATGTTGAGTGTACTTCAAAAGATTATGAAACAACACATAATGTTGTATTAGCAGCTATTGAAGACTTTTTAGAAAAAGAAAGAGAGGTGAGTGCAAAACTCAGAAAACTATATCAAAAGGATATTGATGAAGAAGAAAAGATGATGAAATTAATAAAAAAGGAAATGGAAAAACAAAAGGCAATGAAAAAGGAAAACAACTCAACCAGTCCAAGAGAACAATCAAAAAGTGAAGAAAAAAAGGAAGAACAAACAACGACACCTTCTGAACAAAAATAAAAAAAACAAATTGTTTAAAAGGTATTTAAAAAATACTCATTGAAAGATGATAAATTTATCCCTTTTTAATTTTTTTTTAAGATTATATTTAAATTAATATAATAATTTAAATTTTTAATAATAAAAAAATATACTAAATATTTTTGTCTTTTTAAATTTTAAATTATTATATATTTTTATATTAAACAATTTTTAATAAATAAATAAAAAAAAGAGAAATTGATTAGTAACGATAAGTATCACTCTTGTATGGTCCATTTACTGGAACACCAATATAATTAGCTTGTTCTTCAGTAAGTGTAGTTAATTTAACACCAAGTTTAGCAAGATGTAATCTAGCAACTTCTTCATCAAGTTCTTTTGGAAGAGTAATACAATCAATTGGAAGTTTTTCTCTCCATAATTTAATTTGAGCAAGAGTTTGATTAGAGAAAGAATTTGACATAACAAAACTTGGATGACCAGTAGCACATCCAAGATTAACAAGTCTTCCTTCAGCAAGAAGGAGGATAGAATGTCCATCTGGGAATGTAAATTTATCAACTTGTGGTTTAATATTTTCACGAATAATACCAGGATAACTTTCAATACCAGCAACATCAATTTCATTATCAAAATGTCCAATATTACAAACAATAGAATTATTTCTCATATGTGCCATATGTTCTGCAAGAATAACTTTAGTATTACCAGTAGTTGTAACATATATTTCAGCTCTATCAAGAACATTTTCAATAGTTGTAACTTCATATCCATTCATTGATGCTTGAAGTGCACAAATTGGATCAATTTCAGTAACAACAACACGTGCTCCTTGTCCTCTAAGAGATTCAGCACATCCTTTTCCAACATCACCATATCCACAAACACATGCAACTTTACCTCCAATCATAACATCAGTAGCACGATTAATACCATCAATTAATGAATGTCTACATCCATAAATATTATCAAATTTAGATTTAGTAACTGAATCATTTACATTAACAGCTGGGAAAAGAAGTTTCTTTTCTTTAACCATTTGTTTTAATCTTAATACACCTGTAGTAGTTTCTTCAGAACATCCTCTAATTTCTGGTAAAATATTATGCCAAAAATGTGGATTTTCTTTAAGTTGTTTCTTTAAAACATTATGAAGTGCATTTACTTCTTCTGTTCCTTTAACATCAAGAATTTCTGGATGTTCTTCTGCATGATATCCTGTATGAATCATAAGTGTAGCATCTCCTCCATCATCAACAATAATTTGTGGTCCTTGATTTTCCCCAAATTTAAGTGCTTTAAGAGTACATTCCCAATATTCTTGAACTGTTTCTCCTTTCCATGCAAATACAGGAACACCAGCTTGAACAATAGCAGCAGCTGCATGATCTTGTGTTGAGAAAATATTACATGATGCCCATCTAAGATTTGCTCCAAGTGCTTTAAGTGTTTCAATTAAAACACCTGTTTGAATAGTCATATGAAGTGATCCAGTAATTCTAGCTCCTTCAAGAGCATGTTCTTTACCATACTTTTCTCTAACAGCCATTAAACCTGGCATTTCATATTCTGCAAGAGTAAGTTCTTTTCTTCCCCAATCTGCAAGTTTAATGTCTTTGATTTTATAATCTTGTGCTGCCATCTTATTTGATATTTTTTTCTTAAAGATCCTTTTAAATAGTCATTTGTCCTTTTTTAAGGGTTTTCTTGAGGGTTTCCTAATGTTGAAATATTTTAAAGTTTTTTCCAATAAAAATGCTAACAAAGGTCATTAAATTGTTATTATAAAATCTTAAAAAAGAAGAATTATTAATGAAATGTCATTTTTTAATAGACTTAAAAACAAATATTCAGTTAAATGTCTTGTTGAAGATCTTCTTATTTTATTTAAGAAATTCATTTCTTTTTAAATAATTTTATTGTTGTTTAAATTTATATTCAGATAAATTCTTTTTAAAATAATTAATAACAAATAAACAAAGAAAGAAAGAAACAAAATTATTTCATATCAAGCATAAATCCTAAACAAGTGATATTATAATCACCATCAGTAAATGTAAATTCTCCTTTATATGTACCTG
Organism: Entamoeba dispar SAW760; assembly: GCF_000209125.1. Lineage (NCBI taxonomy): Eukaryota > Evosea > Mastigamoebida > Endamoebidae > Entamoeba > Entamoeba dispar. The sequence goes on from NW_001852965.1 coordinate 11,438, forward strand.
GAGGACTCATATTAGGAATTTCCATTTCAAATTTAATAGATATTGGTCCTGGAAGAACTGGACATTTAACTACTGTTCCACATAAATCTTTATTTCCTAATGGAACAGTAGTCCACTCATCTCCATTATGCATTTTTAAAAGTGGTCTTGCAATAAATGTTTCACAATATCTATCTAAAACTCCAACCATATTTAATTTAAATTTACTTCCAATTACTGGAGGCCATGGATCTCCATCTACTTTAGTAAATATAACCTCTGTTTGTGTTGGATCAGGTAGACAAATAGAGTAATCAATATTAGCTGCAAAAATAATAGTGAATAGCATGAATAATACAAACATCAGTATTGGTTTGAATGTCTAAGATTTATTTGTTTTTAAGTATAATAAATTATAATATATTTTTGTTTTATAATGATTTATTGATAGGCACAGGTATTTTTAGTTATTATTTTAATGAAAATAATAAAATAAATTAAAAGATAAAAAAAATATCATATTATTTGAGTAATAGAGATGTAGGTTCTATTGAAATTGAATCTAAACTAAATAATGAACTTCTTATTAAATCTTTATCAATAGGTTGAGCTGACAATAATCTTCTATCAACACAAATAGAACAAGTTCTTTCAAATATATTGAGTGGTGGTTGAGGTAATCTCATTAAAGAACAATCATTACAAACACATTTACCACAAAATCTACAATGATGTCTTCTTATAAAAAATGAAAATGGTTTATTACAAATCATACATTTCACTACAGTATCATCTGGAACAAATAATGGTTTAATAAATGTATCATCATTTAATTGATTTCTTGTTCTTAATGTATTTAACATTTTTTCAACTGCTTTATTAATTTCATTTATCCATTCTTGTTTCTCATTTTGATCTATTGCATATACAACAAATGATTTCTTATTAGTAAATAATTCAAATCCATTAATACTTCCTTCTACATTTTTTACAACAATATTAGCTACATCTACAACTTGAGAAATAACCATATTATTTGAATCTCCAATTCCATAAATTAAAATATCATTAAATAAATAAAAATATCTCGGTTTAATTGTTTTACGACATACTTTCATTAACATTCCTTCTTTAATATAACATCGATGAGGTTCAACAAGTTTTCCAGAAAAACCTGATATTTTTCCTTCAATTAAAAATAATCTTCTTCTTCTTTCTGCAGCTATAATTGCTTTATTTGCAGAATCAGTTAATTTTTTCATTTCTTTTAGTGCAATTTCTATCTTAGGATAATCAACATATGTATTAGGAGTTCTTTTTAATAAATCAGTAAGTAATAAATTATATCGTGGTAATCGTTGTACTGGCATAATAAGAAATCCCCTTAGGTCTAATTGATTTGTACCAGGTATTTGACATCTTAAATCTTCAAAAACAGAACAAATGTATTCAGATTGTTCTAATTCAGTTAATGTATGTAATGAAACACCTGAATTTCCAATAAATTGATAATATACTTTTAAATAAGGAATAAATCGTTGAAATGTCTCTCCAATACTACGACTTAATTTTCCTTCAATTTTGTATGTTTGTAAATCATTCAAAAATGCTTGATTGACATTATAGACTTGGTCAAAATAAAGAAATATATCTTCTATTTGTTTACGACTTAGTATTGGTGGTTGGCATGTTTGAAGTTTTTCATAATAATAAACAATACAAGTGTGAAGTGAATCTACATACGAAATTTCTGTTTCCAATATTTCTTGTACTATTCTTTCTCTATATTCATCTCTGGATAATGTTGATTCTCTTCGAATTCTATTGATTGGTGGCACATCAGTCATGAGACAATGGTTCATTCAGAGTTCAAATTCTGAAAAAATAATAAGAAAATACTTTTTCATTTTAATTCTATTTACTATTCTTCCTTCTTAATAAAATAACATCAAACATTATCACACTATCTGATTATTATCAACATGACTATTTGAAACAATATTTTTCTTTAAACCGATTTGTTTTATTGAAATAATTTGATTCAAGAACTCAAAAAGAAAGTTTTTGTTGATTTGACAGATCTATAGAATTATTGATTATATGCACATTATACTGATGTTTATTTTAATATATTTTTGATAAATATTAAATTTATTTTCATAATTATACCGTACTAACTAATTTAATTAATAAAGAAGTCTTCTTGGATTAAATAAAAATTAGTTACATTATTAAGATGATTTTTATTATTTTTTGAGTGTTATATATCATTAAGTCATTAAAAAGAGGATTATTACATTCTAATTAAGTTATTTGATAGAGTACTATTAAAATATAATTAATAGTCAGTTTATTTACATTGAATAATAAATAAACTGAAAACATTTATAAAGTCATTAAGAAAAAATAAAATGATGTTTGTAAGATGAGTAAGACACTGGACAAACTCATACCAAAAGAAGAATATGTATTATAAGTAATAAGAAACAAAGTAATTACAAAGTGGATAAAATAAAAAACTGTTTAATCAAAAGTATCAAAATTGATAGTTGAATTGAATGAAAAAGGTATTCACAGACAATAAACCAAATAGAGATAAAAAGAATTAGATTTACAAAAACATAAAAAAAAGATGAATAACAGAAGAAAGAAAAACTACTAAGTAAAAAATAGATGAAGTCTTAGATAAATTAAATATATTCAGAAAGTTTAAACAATAAATTAGTAAGTTTACAGTTATTGAAAATGATTAAAACACTAATAAAACAATGATAAAAAGAAAATGAAATATCATTATCACAAATAATGAAAGAATAAATACAAACAAATTTAGAGTTAACACAATGAAAGATTCTAAAGAAGTATCTTTTAGATTATCAAGAAAATTAAAAAGTGTTATATTTGAATATAAAGTTACTGAATAAAATAAATATGTAGAATTATTTGAATAGTGTAAATCAATACTTTTGAGTTATTATAATTGAAAGAATATTTTTAATAATACTAATACTAAATTTAAGAATATTGAATGGTCCAGATAATTCATACTTTCACTAAATATTGTTTATTATTGTTATTTTCTAATAATCTGATGCAATCTATTTGTGAGTATTTCTTTCTTTAACTTCTCAAAATCATTTTCTCAGTATTCAAACACTTCTAAAGTACTATTTTCATTTATATTGTATTTCTGTTACTTAACTATGAATTGGGAAAATCTATAAAAACATACAACATACTTCTTGAAAAAAAAACATTATGATTTAATGAGATTTGAAGTTATCTCCATAACAAAATAATGAATTGTAGCAGATGGTATTTGATAGATTGATAAATGTTACTGAATATAGTTTATGAAGTAAGGTATTGAACATCAAATATCATTCAATAATCTAATCAAAAAATAATCTATTATAATTTTTTTGAGTTACAAACTAAACAAAATAATAAAACAAGATTTAATTTCAATAAAAAGTACAATCAGTTAATTTGAAGGGACTCTAATGGCATTTCTTGTTTAAAATAATACATCTCATGAGGAATGTCTGGAGCGTCTTGTTCCATCCACATGATAAAAGCATTAAATATATTTTTACGAGTGCAACTTGTTAAGATATAACTGTGATACCATTCAAAGACAGCAACACAAATAATTACACCAAGAAACACATCAACACTATAATGTCTTCTTAACATAACAAATAAACACCATCCAATCATAACATATACCCAAACGTATAATGAAGTTAATGTAATTTTTAATGGATATCCATAAGAAGTAACCCATTTCCAGTTAAATGGGTTGAAATCAATAATAGGAACTCTTCCTGAATAATGTGACCAAAACAAAGCTATTAAAGTGATGGACATAGTATGACCACTAAATAATTTATCTACTGTTGAGAAATGAAGACCTGTCATAATATAAAATCCTTCTAAGAATGGATTTGAATTAACAGTAGTTTTAGCTCGAGATGGATCAGGTAAGATAGTTAAATAAACACAAACTAATCGAATTGCAAATAACACTCCCATTAAAGTAAAATACCTTCGTAAAATAATTAAACGATACTTTGTTATAAAAAATCTAAACACTAAACATATAATAATAATTGCTCCAAGATAAATATCAGCAAATTGAACAATATCAACAAATGGCATTAAAGTAAATCCTATATCATCTAATATGAATTGTTGATATTTAATATCTGGATGGAACCTATAAAATATTCTTTGATTTTCTTGTGAAAAACAAATTATTACTCCACTAAAATACCCTGTAGTTATTGTAAGAAAAATAGCTACACATAATGGATGTGTTAATCCAACAATAATTGATTGCATTGGATTATGAATTAAATATTGTAAACATGTTAATATAAACAATAATGTATCTTTTAATCCTCCAATAATACCACATGGTGGATATACTGCATTTTCTTCTAATGGTAAAATTAAATAATAATCCCCTTCAATTCTCTTCTTATTTCCATTTTCATCAACTCCACTAACAATAAGATGTTGTTGCTGTTCTAATTCCATTAAATGAATCAAAAATTAAGTTCTTATGAAGGGTTTATAAGGTAATAACAACAATCATCCAAAAAAAAACATATTATTATGAAAAAGAAGTAACCTTCGAGTAAGAAAGAAGGGAACTTTTTATTACTTCATTACTTCATTCTTCTTTTTGGTTTTAGTAAAAAAATAACAAAATTAAAAAAAAAACACACAAGTTTAAATTATAAAGAAACTAATTCTTAAAACAATTTTTGGTATTTTTATAATCTTTTTATTCTATTATAAAAGTATAAATATTTAAAAAATATTTCAAAAAGAAAAAAGAAACAAATAATAATGATAAACAACTTTGAAATTAATTACAAAAATTTAGAATATCGAATGACATAAAGAACTACTTTCAGAATAATCAGAAATAATACTATAAAATTGAGTAGAACAAGGAGTAAATGCTGATAAATCATTACTTGGAGAAGAAGATTGATAAATCACTGAAAGATCAGTAAAATAATTTAATCCACATAAATTTAGAAGTTCATCAGTAACTCCAACTTCATTTAAAGTATTCCGATTAATGATAGTAGTATGTTTTATTTGATGATCACCATTAATTGCATTTCTTAATTTAGATGTAATTGGTTTAATCATTTCAGAAGTAATTATTTTACCATTAGGAAGAATATATTTTTTCCATACAAAGAAATGAAGTGTTCTCATAGTCATTTTTCTAGCCATAACTTGACATGTTAAAGTCATTCCTTTTTGAATTAAAAAGGAACTTAAGTAATTACTAAAAACTGCTTCTTTATTTTTAGTTTTTCTTTTTCTTAAACAATTAATATTTTCTTTTTCTATTATTTCATTTTCATTATTTCCCCATAGAATAAGATTAGGATTAGTTTGTGCATCTGATTCTAATATCGGTAATTTCTCATAACATATTCTTTGAATTTCTTCTAATTGTATTAAAGGAGAAATAACTTCTGAATTGATGTTGAGTTCATTTGTAGATCTAATTCTTTTCTCTCCCCATAACTTTCTCATAGCACATTCAAATAAAACACCACCCTTTAATACTGTAGATCCTGTTTTAACTTCATTATCAATAATAATTTTATCTCCAATATAGACTTTTTTTGCAAATGAACTCATTTTAGTTTTATTAAATTGAACTTCAGCTCCCATAAGAATAGCAAATAATAATGTATCTGCATTACATTCAGCTCGAACATTTCTACTAATCCGTTGTTTTTGAGCTTCGACAGATGTTGTTTTCATTTGTATTATATTTTTCCTTATTTGAACTTAAATAGGCAACACAGCATTTTGCCTATCAAATCTAAAGGAAAAGCCATTATCTAACTTGACTACATTTTAGTTTGTTGAATATTTTCTTTAAATCTTCTTTTTTTTTCAATCAACAATTCTTATTCCATTTTGACTTTCAAATACTTCCCACTCTCTTCTATCATATTTCTTCGGGATATTCTCTTAACTAATCCCATTTTTTAAAAATGACAAATTTCTCATTGCCTATTGACCCCCTATTTCATCCAACGGGATTCAAAAGAGTCTGCCTGTCTATTACTGAAAAAAAAATGACCTTTCCTAATGAGAAATTCTGTTTCTTCTTCTATCTCTAAAATAACAAAATTTAATAACAAAATAATAATAATAATAAATTAATATTCAACATGAAAATCAAAGTTCCATTTGATTTGTGAGGAAGACATGTAAAGAGAATGCCTGTCATGAGGAATGGATTCTGTTTATTAAAGAAGAGAAAAGACATAACAAAAATGATTTATTCAAATTTAAATCACAGAAAACACGAAAAACACAAATTTATTTTGAAAATTCATTTATTCTAGAAAAGTTAAATCTAGAAAAAAACCAATTAATTTTAAGAATTAAATGGAGGGGGGCATCACTTCTAGTAATAGTACTACTTCAATTGGATTACCAGTAGTTCTTGAAGTTTGTTTGAAAAGAGGTTATTAAAATAATGAAAAGAATAAATAATTTATCGTAATAGTCAATTATTTCAACGACATGTCTTTTTTCATCAATATTTATTTACTTTTTTGAACAAGCAAATGTTTATTGTAGAGCCTTAGCACTTCAAAATGTCTTTGTTTTTTATATTCTATTTACCATATTTATATTAATTCTTACTTCAACTCTTACTTGGGGAGGAATTTGGGAATTTATCATGTTTGGTTATTTGATTCTTTGCTTTATTATTAAATTGGTTATGATAGCTTTAGCAATAATCTTCTCCAAATCAGAAAAATTCCTTGGTATTCCACCATTATCCACTTTTATTTTAAACAAAGCAAGTGCTATCTAATTCAATTAATCTATTAATTTTCCTTCTTCTTTCTTTTCATTTGAGATATCATCATGTTTTAATCATCTTGTTACTTTTAAGATTGGATTTCTTGTTATTTTATTTGGACTCTAACTCATTTAGTTTCTAATTTTTGTCTATAACATAAAAAAAATATAATTAATACAAGAACCAAACGTTAATATTATCTTTGTTATTTTTTTATTTACTTTTGTTCTCCTTAGTTACTTTTATTACATTCGATAATAATAAAATGTATTTCACTTCTAAGTGTATAGACCTTTATTGGTTTATCTCTTTTAAATTAGTTCTTCTCTCACAAACTGAGACTGTATTTTAAGATGAAACTTTATAAATAGATGGTACTATTTATTTTTATAACACGAAAAGAGGCTTAGGGAACTCTTTGGTTAAAGAACTTAAAATGATAGAAAGGTTTTGAGAAGACAAGAAAGATGAGATCATCTTCACAAATCACAAAACAGTCACAAGAACAATTTCTACAAAATGCAAAGAAAAACCAAGCACTTGTTGAAGAAATCAGAACTAATGAAAAAGAATTATATAAAAGAAGTAAAAAGTGGGTTCAGAATATAGCTGGTTTGTGAGTTTTCTTTGACTCATTTAACTTAGTTTTTTTAAAAAGAAACGAAGCAACATTATCAGTTAATAATTGAGTAGTTGCTGCGCACACAGGAATTTCTGTCTCAGAAACATTAAAATCATATTCCTCTAAATTTGAAAAGAGTGATATTAGTAATATCCAAAGGGTGTGTGTTGCACTTGGGCAATGTGGAGAAATTGTTGATAATTTTGTTAGGGTATTAGATCGACTACAGTTAGACCTTGACAAGTATTTATGTGAGTCACTTCGTTCGTTAATTGATGGAGAATTAGCAATGGTAACAAACGGACCAAAACTAGATTCTATAAGAACAACAGGAAGTTCAACAAGCCCAAAATTATCACAAGCAGTAGCAAATATACAAATGGCAATCGATAAATTTGAGATAGAATCACTTTCCCGTTTTTGTAACGTTTTTGATTCTTTTGATAATCTTAATGAAGGAATGGTAAGTGTAAATGTATTAAGGGAAAAGGTAAAAGTTGCAAAAAAACAACAAGAACAATTACAAGCAGCATATGAAGAAAATGAAAAAATAGATTCTACAACTTATAGAAATTATTTTGGAATTCCCTTAAAAAAATTACTTGAAGATGAGGGTAGAGTTGATGCACAAATTCCTTTGGGACTTGAAAAAGCATTAAAGTATTTATTTTTAAATGGACTTAACAAAGAAGGTCTTTTTAGATTAAGTTCAACTCCTGATAAACTTAATTTTGCAAAAATGAAATTTTTAGCAACCAATTATTCTCATGAAGACCCTTATTTGGTTGCTAATTTAGTCAAATTATTTATTAAAGAAATTCCTGGTAATTTAATTCCAAAAAATGCTATTGCTGTTTTTCAGAAATGGGATAATGAAATAGTTGCTGGTATTAATACAGAAACAGGAGAAATGGATCCTGTATTAGAAAAGAAGATTTCTCTACAAATTCATTCTGATATAGCATTAACACTACCACCAGAACATCTCACTTGTCTTAAGTATTTAGTTTCATTTTGTTCTCATTTAGTGAAAAGTGAGAAGTCGAAAATGACCATTGAAGCTATATCAACTTGTGTTGCTCCTAATGTATTTTATTCAGACCCAAAATTAGAAGGACCAACTTTGTTAAATTATAGCAAACAGATTAATAGATTATTTTCATTTATCCTAAAAAATATATTAACAATATTCCCCTCTTCTAAAAGGTGTTTCAATGCAAGAAAGAAGAGTGTTTTTATGCACAATCCAGAAGAAATTGAAATAAGTGATAGTCTTGTTTCTGTTTCTCCAATGTTTTCAGAACGTTCTTCACCAAAATTAATCGTTTCAAATCAAATAGACCAAAGTGGAAAAATAATTAATCAAACTGATCAACACTCAACCCTTGTCTCTCCTTGTAATTCCAAAGTTATTTCTTTACTCCAGCCTTCAAGACTCAGCATGAAGTAATTGTAGATTTTGCTTTTCTTTTTATTGTTTTTTAACAAAATCTATGTTTTCTTGAAAGAAGAAATTTTATAAAAAAATATATTCTAACAAGTCAAAACAAAAAGAGTCTATGTGTTTAATGATAGTAGTGATAAGAAAAAAATAATTTATTAAATTATTGTTGATTCACTTATACTTCTGTTGGTTAAAATGAAAAAAAAATAAAACAATTAAAAAGTTACAAATAACAATATTTAATAAAAGAAAAAAAATAATCCCTTATTGAAAAACTATAAAAAAACTCAAAGAAAATCATAGAATGAGAAATAGAGTTATAGAATTTTTGAAATAGTACAAAAGAACATCTTTTGATAATTTTTTTTTTTGATTATTACTGTAATAAGACACGTTCAATTATCGTCAAGAATGATTTAAATTGAATGGCCATTTCTCTATTAAATAGATATATAATTTGTTCTATTTAATTTACTATTATTGAAATTTTACAAAGTTTAATTTGAAAAATTTCGATTAAATTAAATTAATAAATATAAAATGAAACAAACGATCCCCCTAATCAATTTCATTTATTACTGAGAAACATTCTTCATCAAACATCATTATCATATGAAAATTGAATCATAACAATCTAAATCCATTAGTCATCAATAGAAATATCATAAATTAAAAACTAAAATAATCATTATGCACTATAAAGACAATCAAATTGTGAATACATTTGTAATGGGTTAAAAGAAAACACAAAGTATTAAAAATCAATCTATCACTTAAAATAATAACAATACCAATACTCCAATGGCCATGATAAAAATAGATAAACTTCCACTAGTATTATTACTACTCCAACACTGACCTGCATCAGGAGCATTCTCATCTCTAATCAAAGTGATATCATCAAAATAAAAGGTGTGTGGGAGATTTTCATAGTTTTGACCCCAGAAGCCCCAGAATTCATTATCAGTAACATTTAAATCTTTAAGAGATATTTTAAAATAAGTCCATTCATTAGCTGATTTGGTAGATAACCTCATTCCATTTTCTTGTGTTTTAAAAGCTTTAAATAAGAAACAGTTATTACATTCAAAATCAGTTTTCATCTGGAACTGAATTGCAGAGTATTGATCAGCACGTGCGGGATTGAGTAATCCAAATTGTAAACATCCCCATTTCTCAAAAACAGCTTTTACACAATAATTTCCAGTCTTAGGATTTGTGGTGTATTTAAAGTCAACTTCAACATTTGGAGACCAATTATTATAAGCTCCAACAAGTTGTTTTTCTTCATAAATTATAGAAAAGTCATCCCAAAGAGTACAACACTCAACGGCATCAACTGGTTTAGGTTTTTTAGCTAAAGTATTAAAATCGAAATAAACATCTTTAGGAATAATAAAATTGCCATCAGCTTCTGTAACTTGATTACTATCATCTGAAGTAACAGTTGCTTTAACATAGTCATCATTGATAGAATAAATTTTATAGGTAATTGGAAATTCAATAGCTTTTCCTTCAATTTTAAATGGCCAAGTATTATAATCAGTTCTATTTAACACAATAAAATCATTCATTGTAGAGTCTTTGACTTCTACTGATTTAATGCCTAATGTGTGTTCATAAATAACAACTGAATACCACCACTTACTTGATCCATTCATAGATTTTAATTTTATATTTCCAGTATAATCACATGCAACCATTCTTACTGTAACATTTGGTGTTCCACCATATGTTTCCACATAAGGATAAGCATTCCCAGACATATCAAAATGATACATATCACCACTACAACATTTTTCATTTCCTTTAACTGGACATCTACTATCAATTCTAAATCTTAATGTTCCTGATGGACCAACCATCTCATAACAAATTCCACACTTCTTTGCTTCATCATAAAATGCCTCATTTGGAGCTGCTCCAAACATATACCCAGGAACGATATTTGTTGATTGAGGACCGTATGAACAAGATCCTCCACTGGCCCATTGATCATAATAAGTAATTCTTCCTTTAGTACAGTCTGAAAGTGGGGTTAGTTCTGCTGTTTGGTGTGCAGAACAACTAATAACAAAGAGTATTAAAACACCAAATTTCATTTTGGAAGTAAAAAATACAAATGAATTTTTGTAGTTCTATTTATTCTAATACGGTCAATAAAAAAAGAATAAAAGTTAAAAAAATAATATAAAAATTCCTTACAAAACATTGAAATTAAAAATTACCGTCAAAATCATCCGGACAATGGAAAGAGAATTTAAAAGTACCAGTTTCTATCATTGAACCATTGTGTAATTCAGTTACAGTGTCTTTATTTTTAAATACAGTATCTATTTTTAATCCATTTCTTCCTTTTAAAATACAATTCCAACGTTTTGTTCCAAAATCATATTGAACAATAGCATGAGTATGTGAAATACTTTTAGCTTCCATATATGCTGATAAATCTATATCAACATCATTTTCTCTACCTTTTCTTCCAATAACTATTGTTGGTTTAGTAAGTTCCATCATCTTTGTTTTAGTTTCTTCATTTTCAAAATATGGATAATTGGTTCTAACGCGAGTCTCTTGTCTTGTTGAAATAGGTGGAAGAGAAACAGCTGTATTAGAAGCAGTACTAATTGGAGGTAATGTGAATTGTGATCCATTCTCTTGTTTAAATGGTTTCTTTGCAAGAACTTTTTCAGGAACATAATCTGGTTGAAGTCGTTTTCTTGCATCATTTGGATTTTCTGAGGCAAATTTAGTTGCGTCTTTAACAACTTTTTCTGCCTCTTTTATTCCTTCTTTCTTTAATGCGTTTAACATTTCAATATTGCTAGCATCAAGTTTTGAATAGATTTGCATTAATCGTTGCCATGCCAAAAATTGAATAAAGGATTGTGGGAAAAGAGACATATCAAACATTTGTTGAGTAGGAGCATTACATGCATTACAAAGTAAATCACTTGTTACAGATAATCCAGCTGGAACAGATCCCATAGCCATTTCAAGTTCTTGTCTTCTTAGGCTTAAGTATTTACTAAACAAATTACGAGTATCTTCTGGAATAGAAGACATAGAAGGAACATAATTAAAATTAATTTTTTTGTCAAGCATTGAAGCATATAATAAAACAGATGCTTCATCAATAACACCTTTTTCATTTTGAACGTAATGTTCAAGATATTCTCTTCGATTTTCTCTCCAATGATGTAAACAAATATAGTTTGATTGACACTTTGGATTTAATTTGAGAACTATTGGAAAATTACCAACTCTATTATTAATAATAGGTAAATAACACACATTAGTTTCATAAGGTTCTCCTTCACAGAATCTACAAAATTTATATTCTCCAAGGATTTTTTCATCTTTATTTGGAATACTTTTTGGATCTCCAAGTGTTTTTGGTAATTCTTCATGTTTAGTTTCTTCTTTTTTAACTTCTGGAACTTGTTTTTCTTCTGTTTTTTTTTCTTCTTCTTGTTTTTCACCTTGAATAGTATTTATTTCATTTTTCTTTTCATTTGTTTCAATCTTTTTTTCTTCTTCGGTTGGTTTTTCAATAGGATTACTATTATTAATAACATTAACAATTTGAGATTTTTCTTCTTTACCTTTATTTTCAACTTCTATAGATTTTTTTATTTCTTCACTTGTTTTTATAATCTCATTTTTTGGTTCTTGATTTTTGACTATGTCCGTTTGTTGAATCTTTTTCGCTTCTTCTAAAACTGTTGGCTGGATATTAGGTTGTTCTGGTTTCTTTTGAACATCGTTTGTTGGGTGTGTTTCAAGAGTAGTTTCATTCTTAATCGTAGTAATAACATTTTGTGTTGGAATTGTTTCGTGTGTAGAAACAAGATTATTTGTAGTTGAGACTTCATTTGGTTTCGTTTCTGTAGGTGGTACTTCAGCCATAATAATTCTTTCAGTTCCAGTTCTTGCTTTAAATATGCTCTATTTATATTTTTTGATCCAAACTTCTCAACCCTAAAATTTGATTCAAACCGGCACTTCTTATTTTTTAGATCAAAGATTGCATCAGATAAGATTTTTTCTGTCTTTTTTCTCTTTTTAAATCTTATTTTAATTTTAAGTTCAAAAGAAAACATCAAAGTATAAATCAATTTTCTGTTACTATAAGATAGTTCTGTCAATAATTCATCTTAAAAAGGTATTTAAGTTCTATAATAATTTAATAATAAATAATAGTAAAGTATAATAACATAAAAAATATGAAGAAAACAACTAACTACTCAAAAAAAAAAAGGAATCAACTGAAAAAAATCAAATCTTATGGAAAACGAATTCAAAGTAGTTTTGTTAGGGGAAGGAAAAGTTGGAAAGACATCGATGATATTAAGATATACCCAAAATTTTTTCACTCCTGAAGAAGGTCCTCGTACTACACAAGCTTCATACGTATCAAAAACATTAAGTATTGATAAAAATGATTATATCATTAACATTTGGGACACTGCAGGACAAGAAAAATATCAAGCACTAACACCAATATATTATAGGGATTCACAAGGAGCGATTTGTTTGTTATATTTTTTGTGATAAAAAATAAGATTATTACATATTTATAATGTTAGTGGTTTATGACATTACTGAACCAAGAAGTTTCCAACGAGTACAAACTGAAGTTGACAATATTAGAGATATGTTAGGAGATAATTGTTGTATTGTTATTGTTGGAAATAAAATGGATTTAATTCAACAACGTAAAATTTCAAAAGAAGAAGCTGATAAATATGCTGAGTCAGTAAAGGCTATTCATTATTTATGTTCATGTGCAACTGGTGATGGTATATCTGATGTATTTGAAGGTTTAACTAAACAAATGGTTGATAAGAGAAAATCTTCTGGAGATGATGAGTTATTTGATCGTAAAAAGTCAACCCTTGTATTTCAAGATGATAAAAACAACACTCGCCAAGCAAAATCTGATTGTTGTTAATTAACTTTTCTTTTATTTTTTTAAGTGTCATATAAAAAATTATTCAATTAATATATCTCAAAATATCTTTAATTGTTTTAAGAAAATTTTGAGGATTATTTAAACACTTATTTCTTAATCTAAATAACTCATTTTATGGTTAGTTCTTTGAACTGTATCAAAGTGATAGTGTTATGTTAATATAACTTAATTTTTTCAAGTAATTAATAATTTTTGTATTAATCTATTGATGAGTATTATAATTTTAATATAATATTGTGCTCAGTTTTCTAACAAATTTTTATTCTTGTTTTATCTTAAAATTCAAATGCAGATCCCTCTACAAAGTGGTATTGAACCAAATGATTTCAAAAAACATAATTTATGTGTTCCTCAACATGAGTTAATTAAATGTACTGTTATTGGAGTTCAGTGTGTTGTATGTAGTTTTCCAGTTGCAGGAGAATCTTTTAAATGTCGTATTTGTGGAGCTAAAATTCATCCATCTTGTAAAGATAATTTTGTTATTCCATGTCATAGAGAAGAGAAGGCATTTGTTACAAGTGGATTAATTAACCACTTCCATCATTTAGAAATTACTACTTTTTCATCTCCAACATATTGTCAAATATGTGATGAACTTTTTGTTGGATTTGTTCAACAAGGATATCGATGTAGTTTATGTGGAATAACTTGCCATAGTAAATGTCTTAAGTATGTTAATGCTAATTGTAAACCGTATAAAGGAGAAACAGGGTTTTCACATTGTTTTTGTAAAGGTGTATCTGTTGGTGTAAAATGTAATATTTGTTCATCTCCATTAGTGGGAGGGTGTACGGGTGGATTAAAATGTAGTTGGTGTGGGTTAGTTTGTCATCAGTGTTGTGTAAGAAAAGCACCAAGGCAATGTAGTTATGGTGTATTATCACATATAATTATTCCACCAGATTATGTTGAAGAAAATGATAGAATGAAGTTAATAGAAAATTATGTTCCTAAAGTAATTGCTGTTAACAGTAAATCAGGAGGTCAAACTGGAAAAAGTGTTATTCAGTATTGTCTACGACTTCTTAATCCACTCCAAGTATTTGATATTCTTAATGGCTGGGATCTTCTTTTTGAATTTGTAGAAAAGTATCATGACAACTTTACATTAATTGTTGCAGGAGGGGATGGTACAATGGGATGGGCTATGAATGAATGTAAGAAACATAATGTATCTCCACAACTAGTTCCACTTCCATTAGGAACAGGAAATGATTTATCAAATACACTTGGATGGGGAAGTACATTTGATGGTGCTATGGAAACAGTAAAAAATTTACTTATTAAAATTGATAATTGTGCAGAAGTAAAACTTGATAGATGGAAAGTAATTTCTGAATCAGGAGGTGATGAAATTATTTTTAATAACTATTTTTCATTTGGATTAGATGCTGATATTGTTGCAGATTTTCATGCTCAAAGACAAGCAAATCCAAAAAAATTTGATAATGCACTCAAAAATAAAATGAATTATGGATTGTCTTATTTAAATGCAGTTAAACAATCTACACCTTTAAGTGAATCATTAACATTCACCGTTAATGGAAAACCACTTGATATAAGTTCATTAATAGGTATTTGTTTTCTTAATATTCCATTATATGGGGGAGGAGCTCACCCTTGGGGAGAGACTTCAGAACTTGATAGGATTAAAGGTTGGAAATCTCCAAGTCATGGGGATCAATTACTTGAGGTATTTGGATTTCTTGATCCAATTCATGTTATCAAGACATTAGCAGGTATTGTTCCAGGAACAAGAATAACACAATTAAATTCTATTATATTTATCGTTGAATCTGATAGTGTCAATTGTCAGTGTGATGGAGAGCCAGTACGTTTAGAACATGGAAAGTATGAAATTCAATTTGATTCACAAGTCCGATTCTTACGTAAATTTAATTAAAGTTTTTTTTTAATTAGAATACCTATAAAAATATATCGACTCTAAAAATAAATTAGATATAAAGTAAAAGTTTAAATTAAAATAGAAATTAGAGATAAATGTTGATATATTAAAAGTAGTTTGAATGAAGTTAAAAGAAATTCTGAAATTAAAAAACTCTTCTTCAAAGATTGTTTAAAGATAATTTTGTTGTTGTTTAGATTTCAATATTTTTATCGTTGTAAATGACTTTTAATAATATTGAATTGTTATGGTATTGAATTATAAAGAAAGTAGACTTTATAGGTTATTCTGTAGTTCAGTTAAGATAAAATCAATGAGACAGTTTAATCAATCAAATATAATTGAGATTAAGTGTACATAATTTATTCATATTTTTAAATAAGTTACAGTTGAAGTAATGTTAGTATAGTAGGAAGCATTTATTATAACTTTAACTTTATATTTGGTCATCAAAGAGTGAACCAAAATTAAATATAGATACAGTTGGATTTAAAAAGGTATTAACATAAAGTCTAGCTCTCAATTCACTTAACTATAATCACTTAAAAGATTTATAAATAATTTATTTTTATGTAAAAAAATAAATGAAACTTCCTATTTATTAGAAATAATTCATGTATATGGTTTGAGAATAGAGATTCATCGCAGTTTCATATTTCTTTGATGAGGTATCTAGTAATGGACATTTATTGTTGAATTTATTAGAAATCCAATAAATATTAAAATGAAGAAATGATAGTATTAATTAAAATGATATCTTTTGAAGAAGTCTCAGAGAAGAACAATAATGATAATGGATTAATAGATAAATTACTACAATGTATATTTCTATTTCAAGAGAATGCTTTTATGTTGGTATTATAAATGATTGAATTTAACTTAATGAACAGTTTGTTGAATGTTAATATAAGAAGGAACTTATAAAGAGTTTTGTACAACAGAAGACTTTTGTTATCTCAATTGTATTTATTTCAGTGCTAGATTAACAAGATAAATTTAAGTAATATTAGGAAGAACTAATACAATAAATTTAGTAAATGTAGAAATATAAATATCTCATTATATGTCTTAAACAAATACATTACGAAGTGAGTGATTCTTTTATAATAGGATTTACAATATGAACTCTTTTCAACTAAATGTTTGGAATAGATATGTTATAAAAAAATATTTTACAAGTAGTGGGTTTTTCTTAATACTGTAAACTAATATATAACACAACCAATTAATAAAATTTCTAACACAACCAGTCCAACAAAAACATCTTAGTAAATTTGATTTGTTAAATTAGATACTGTGTATTGCTTTAAGGTTTAAGAATTTAATGAGTCATCATCTTCAATTATTTCTAATAGTCATTACTTTGTTTGATTAATATCCCTTTCATTATGTAATTATTAACATATTTGTTAACACTATTCTTGTCTTCTTCAAATTCAATTTTTTTTGATTTATATATCCTTTAAACCAACCAAAAGAGGACTTAAAGAATATATTTAAAGAGTCTTGATTGTCATTTATGAAACAATAATAAAAATAAGTTTTTTAATCTTCTTCAGTAAACACATTAAATTTTCTATTGTTTTTGAATAGAACTCTCAAAAATAACAAAATTAGAAAAACAAAAAATAATGCTTTTCAATTATGCTGTTGTTTCCCAAATGTTTCTACAGATTGCAGCAGATCTTCTTACTAATCGCTTATTGTCATCTAATGGGACTAATAATTTCTTTATTACATTCTTTTGATATGGCCTTACTGCATCAATGCCATAAACAACACGAATACGGGTTAGTAAATCAATAATATCACATCGATATTTGATTGTTGTATCATTAATATAAAGAACATTAAAAAGTTTTGTTATGATTGAATCAAGTTCACTTTCTATTAATGACATTGGATATTGAGACACAGTTGGTAAAATATTAAATAATAAAACTACAACACTATCTATCTCATTTAAATGACTTGTTGGAACACAAATAATGTTAAATATTTTTAGTATAGTATTTTCATATGTTAATAACTTATCTGTTGGAAGTAAGGAGAAAAGAAGAATTATTAAATGGGCTTCTTCTACAGTAGTAACTTGATGTGATTCAATAAATCGTTCATAAACTAGATTGAACAATTCCTCTTTCCAATCCAATTCATTTTTCTTATTAATAGTATCAAACACAATCATTTCTTTTAAACATTCAATAGCTTTATTATTCATTTGACATAGTTCTTCAATAAATATTGGTGTAGATTGTTTATTTGATTCATGAGAATCTATTTCTTGAATAGTTTTGTATCCATTAAAATATTCCTTATTTTGTTCAAGTACATGAGGTATAGTAGTTGTTAGTTTAGTAATAAGGAGTGAATATATAGCAATAGTGTCTTTATCCACTTCTTTTACTTCATTTAAATAAACTATTAAATTTTCTGGTTGATAGAATTGAAGTAAAGAAGGAAGTATTAGTAATAATCTTGAATGTTCTTTTAATTGACTTAATACACCTTCAGTTAATTCTGAGATTTTCTTAGAGCTAAGAATCGAATGAAGACGACTAAGTCTATTCATCAAGGTGTTGAATAATGGTGATAAGATTCCATTAGTAATAACAATAAATACCGGAATACAATGGTTAACATATACATCTAAACAGTTGAATGGAAGAGCATCTGATAATATAGATTGAAAAACTGGAACGTATTCATTAGTTTGTAAAGTTGGAATTAATTTCAAAAGTTGTTCAAATAATTTAGGACTATGAAGTGCAATACCACTAACAAGTTCAAGGTTTGTAATAATTTTATTTGCTGGTAATAATGAAATCATAATATCTTCTTCTTTTTCAAATAGTCTTTGTAATATTGGGATAGCATCATGACATTTACTTTCACTTAACTCAATAGCATTTTGAAATGGAACCATTCGTTGTTCACCAATAAGATTTAATAAAGCTAATGACACATCTATATCTAAAAGACTAACAAAACATGGATGTGATGGTGTTGCTAATATATGGAGATCCCATGCAATTTGCCCTTTAACACAATCTAATAATGGCATTCCTTCAATAATACGTTGATAAATTAAACGAACAATAAAGAGTTCTCTTTCAAACTGCTCTTTAGGACGGTCATCAGCATCTTGCAGTTGATCATGGAAACATTGAATGAAAATAGGAACAAATAATTTAAAGAATTTTTCTGATTTCTTTGTAAGTTCTTCTAACAGTCCATTTACAAAATTAATAATAATTTCATCTGTTTCTGACATCATTCTCAAACAAAACATTTTAATATTTTCCATTAAACTTTTAGAATGAAAATCATCTAATGAACAAAAGTATGATGCAATTGCAAATGCAAATTCATTAACTTCAACAACACCAACAGTAGAAATATTTTGTTCTATTGATTCCCAAATATGTGTAAAATATGCATAAACATATTTTAATTCAAATCGTTGAATACAAAAATAAATAGCCTTTAATGCTTCTAACTTAATACTTGATAAATCAGCGTCAAGTTTATCTAATAAAAATGGTAATGCAAATTGAGCATAAATTGGTGCTGAAACAAATGCATCTAATATTTTATTTGTTAAATCTATTCTTAATGCTTCATCCCCTTTTGGTGGATATAAAATAGGAAAATAAGCTGATGCACAGTCAAATAATAATGGTGCTGAATCTGCGTCAATTTCATTTTTTTGAGAAACCAATTTAATAAGGTCAAATACTTCTTTAAGACATTCAGGATCACGTTCTAATTCTATTAATTGAACACATGTGTCTATTACCTCTGTTGCTTGATAATAGTTAATAAAGACTTTGTAGAATTGATATAATAATATTCTTACTTCTTTTGTATACAATTGAGTTCTCATACATGAGTATGCCGTTGCAATTTCATTAATAATTTCATCAGATGGTTTCCTTGTTACTAACTGAAGTAGTGCTGTCAAAATTGGTTCTAAACATTCAGCATCAACTAAACGACTAGCTAAATAATCAATAAATACATTTTTTGATTCTTCTTTTAATGGATATTTAATTAAACAATATGTTAATAAAGATGTAGCTCTGAACCTTATTCTTTCGTCTTCACTTGGTAAAGTATCACCCAAGTCGGTAACAAGAGAATTGACGTTATAATTACTTTTCATTAATTGGTCTATTATTTCATACCCTTCTTTAATAACTTTTGGACTTTCTATAAACTCATTTAACTGTTGTGCGGGTGTACTCATGGTTAGTGATTTAGTATTTAAAGTTTGTTTCTATTGAAGTTTTTGATTATAAATTTAAATCACCTGAATTAACAAATCTTTTTTTTTTTTATTTTTTTCATATGAAAGTGTTATTAAAAACAAAAAAATTTTAATTATTTGTTACGTGTATTTGTTTCTTTTAACTATTAATAAATAATGTTATTCTCTAACTTCTACTAAAAAAATCAAAGAAATAGCAGAAACACTTCCAAATATTCAACAATCAATTGATGATATTAATAAACAATATCATTATTATTTAGGATGTATTAAAAATGAAATATTTGAAATAAAACCAGATGAAACATATTCAGAAGCTATTAAAAGAGGAGAAGGAATATTTGATAGGATTGATGAAACAGAAAGAAGAAGAAAACTAATAATAGAAAAAAGTCAAGAAACTATTAAAGTAGTTGAAATAATAAAGAATCAAATGAACAAAATAATAGAAGAATGTAATTCAGATTCTGAAATACTAATTAAAACACGGAATGAAATAATTAATAAAATCATTTCAATTGAAGAAATGGATATGAAAGATAAACTATTCAGAACACCAGAAGAAAAAGATAAAATCACCCAATCATTTAACAAGAAGAAAGAAGAATGGAAAACATATTACAGTGATTATGAAGAGAAAAAGAAGATAATAGAAAGAATGAAAGGAATGAATACAAATGAAGAAATTGAACAACTAGAAGAATGGACAGAAAGAAGAATATTTAATATAATATTTGATTCAGATATTGATAATTGGAAACAGAATACATCAGTATTTAATCAAAGAATAATAAACAAAGAATATAATAATTATTATTGAAGATACAAATGGAAATAAATTTGGAGGGTATATTAATTCTAAAATTAATAAAGTTAATAAATATACAAATGATTCAAACTCATTTTTATTTTCATTAGAAACAAAATGAAGAATAAAAGGAATGTTAAAATTTGATATTAAACAACTAAGATATGCATTTTATTTATATGACCAATCAAGTGATATTTGTTTTCATTTGAATTATATTAAAAGAATAAGTTTGTGTTATAAAGAAAATTATAAAAAAATTTATAAACAATATTTGTTTAAATGTAAAGGAAATTATTAAATACATGACTGTGAGGTACTAGCAGACCATAAAGTATTAACACTCCTTCATTTTTCTAAATGGTAATTTTTGAATACTTCAAGATGTAATTTGTTTAGTTTCTAATAATGGAATATTTTTCATTAAAAGTAGGGGTAAGTAATATAAAACAAAAGTTTAATATAACAACTAATTAAAGAGGATTAGAATTTCTCAAGTCATATGAAAAAATTAAACGTCTTTCAAGCAATAATTTCACTCCTCTAAAAAGATTTCGATAAATATCATTGCCAAGAAGTTTTATTCTTTCTCTTAGTACTTTTATTAACAATACATTTATTTAAAAACACTTAACAAATAACTTTGTATGTTTATAAAAAAACCATAAATTTATCTAATTGTTTTCTGGTATTACCAAAAAAGTTAAATGAAACTAATAACTTAATATTTAGATTTGACAAATAAAAAACAAATTTTATTTATAATTCCAAAATCAATTTTTAGGTTTTCTTTTATTCATGAACATTTTAACTTTATACTTTTATTCTTAATTGAAAAAATATGAAAAAAAAGAACTTCTAGTTGAACATAATGTTCTCTTTTCCAAAAGATCTCAACGATGTTCCTTTGAGCTATCATTTACAAATTTACAGTCAAAGTTATTCATCTAAATCAATTCAACATCATGAATTTCTTATTAAACCAACATATCAAATACGTAAAGAAGAAGATTTAAAAATCAAAGAATGTCAAAAAGAAGATTGCCCTGAACCTAATTATCACTTTTTTGAAGAATTAGATTTACAGAAACAGTATGAACGGATAGTTCAATTATTAGATCCAAAAGAAGATAATCATTTATCTCAATTAGAAATCAAAGAAAAAACTAAAAATTACTCTAAAACAGAAATTAAATCAGGTCAAACAGAAGATAAAAAAGAAATAATATATCAAAAAATTGAAGAAATCAAGTCTTTAGAAAGAATAGGAAAGAAAGAACGAAAAATGAAAATTAAGGAAAGTAAAATCAATACGAATTATTCAACACGAAAAGACATAAAAAATAATCGAAATATCAAACAAGATGAAAAGAAAAAAGAAGAAAAAGAGAGTGAAAAACAATTTGAAACTATTGCAAAAGAGTTAAACATTAATCATGTAGAAGAATCACCTAAAACCAACGAAATTTTTATTGATAAAGAAAATGAGATAATAACAGAAATCAATGAAACTACTGAATTTCATAAAATATCACATTTTAATGAAATAAACAAAACGATTAATGACGTATTGGAAAAGACTTCTTTTATAGGTAATGACAAAGAAAAAGTTAAAGTAATAACTCAGCAACCAGAAGAAAAAGTTATTGAAATTACCAAAGAACACAACACTCAGTTTAAAGAAAGTCCAGGGAAGTATAAAAGAAAAAATAATAAATCAAAAAAGCCAATAAAGAAAAGAAATATTGAAATTCCAAAAGTTATAGATGAACTCCCTTTCAAAGGTTCTAGCAAGAATGTTTCTAATCACACTGACTTAAAACCTCCTATTACTAAAAAAAATAAAAAAAATGAAAAGACTGATTTATTAAGTCAACTTGAACAAACTTGGAAATCTGGTGTTATGATGTTGATCATATTTATTGTTCTTTTTACTGCTTTATCCATTTGGAATGATGTATTAAATGAAATGATGTATTAGTTTTTAATTCGTTTTTGAATTAGTATTGTAATATATAACATTATCATAGTAAAAAAAAAACAAAAAAAAAGAACCAAAAAATCAAATTAAATGGAACAATTAGTGAAAACAATTAATTCTCAGATCAATGCACTAATGTCTGGTTCTTATAAATATGACTTTGATAATGTTATTAAAAGAATGAGAAAAAGTTTTATGAAATTCTATCCGACATATGTTGTAGTTTATTATTACAGTATGTTAGTGACAACGTTTGTTTTATTAATTTTAATTTTTTTGTACTATTTATTGAACTTTTTGTAGTATAGTCTTTAAATCATTATATCCTTGCGTATTAGCTACTTTTATTATAGCAGTTCTTGGAACATTTTTACTTTCTATGAACCTTAAATTATCTATCAATTCAATTAGTTATCATTTTAATGGAATTAGTTATTTCATTTGTTGTATAATTATTCCAGGAATAATTTCTTTGTTTGTAGGTTGTCTAGACAAATTTATTATTTCTTCTTTGTTACCTCTAACAACGATAATCTTTCATTCTATGACTTACACGAAACCTTCCCCCATTAAAATTATTGTTAATTAACAAAATTTTTTTTATTCTTTTTAATTTCTTTTAAGTAGAAAATCAAAATTGTTAATCTTGCAAAAATTACTATTTATTAACATTGAGGTTAAAGAAACTTATTTAAGAAATTCTTAATACTACGAAAACTGCATATCAATAAAACAATAATTATTTTTGTTATTGTTAATCCTGATGCTTTACACCTGGTCATTTCGAATTTAAAATCCATAATGAAATTATCTTCATCACTAATAAGCAAAGAAAACTCCTCGATAAAAACTGATGTGCTAACCCCTTTAAAACTTAGATATAAATTCAGTCATGTAGATCTTAAAGTAATTTAGAATACTAAAAATAAATTTTATTCTTCATTAAAGAGTATAATAGATAGAGAGTGATTTGAGTAGTGTTTTGTTAAATATATTTATTAGTGTAAAAAGAGATCAAAGTAATGTTTCAAAGTGTTTCTTTGAAATACCAAAATATTCTTCATATGATATGTTTAACAATTGAGTGTAATAAAAGTAAAATGAGTATCAAATCTTGTTATTTTATATAATTTGATTGTTCTATAAAAACAAAGGAAACTTGATAAGAAAAACACAAATAATTTAAAAAAGTCATAAAAGTCTAAGGTTAGAACAACGAAAATATGATGACAAACTTCAAAAATTGATATCGAATTTATGGGGTTACCAAAGAATACAACAGTGTAAACAAGATTCATTTCATAACAAATTACAGAAAAGTATTCCAACAACCTTTAACAAACTAACAGTTAAACATAGTCCCCAGAGTATTCTTTTTATAAAACAAATAGTACATAAATAAAAACAATTTTTTTAGTAAAATAATAGTTAATACATACTATTAACGATATTTACTTACTTATTCTTGTTTTCATTGTTTTGAGAAGTTATAATAATATAATTATTGTTGGTTTTTTCATCAGTCTCTGTTTTAATAAAGTCTTTTGTAGATGCTATAGGTTATGAGTTTATATCCTTAAAACTCCAATCTTTATATGAATAATACATATTATCTTTTATTTATATTATTTGTACTGTTATTGTTATTATATCTAAATCATTTTCTATTTTTTTAATTTTTTATTGATTATTTATGATTAAATCAAACAGTATTTATCATAACTTAAATTCTTATTTATCTCATATTTATATTTTTTATTTTATAATATTTTGTATTTATTTAATTTATTAAAATACTTAGTTATTAATTTTTTCATTTTAAATAATGGTTACATCAATAATATGTGTTTTACTTTGTTTATTTTCATGAGGATATGTATACGATCTTCTTGTAGATTTAATATATTTCATTTTTATAAGTATTTTAATAAGTGATTATAGTTAAACAATCTATTGACATTATATAATGAAGTAGATATTGTATATTTATATTTTGTATTTCTTTATGATATTTACTGATTATAGATTTAAATATTTCTTGGTTTGTATATTTATATTATCAATTTTTCTTTTCTTTACCATTTTAATACTAATAATATTGATATAGATGTTATATTATTTATATAATATTTACATTATTTTATATTTTAATTATGTGTTATATCTAGTTTTCTTGATCTAGTTATTAGTTTGTTTTCTTGTATTATTAATATTTGAATATATTCATTCAATTCAATATTTAATATCAATATTTTTAAATTACTATCATTATCATTATATTCATTCTTTCATATGTTTACAAAATCTGTTGATTTTTTATTATTCATTTATTTTCTCTTCTTTCGTTATTTCTTTATTCTCTCTTTTATTTTCTTTATAAAATATTCATTCACTTCATTATTCATTCTTGATATTCATTATTTTATTTCTATTATTTTATTCATTTCTTATGTTTGTGATTTCTATTCATTTTCAATTAAACTCTAATTATTTCTTTTCGAATTTCATCTCTTCAACTCATTAATCATAATCAATAACAATTTCATGATGTATATAATCAATTTCTTGATAACATTTTAGAATAAAATACTTTTCTTATTTGTATTTCAATTTATTCTAATTCACATAAATTCAATTTCAATATAGAACCAATACATAATTCGTGAATTAACATCAATATTTATTATTGTATTATATTAATACTACTTTTTATATTGTTGTTATATTTTATTATTTCTTTTTTTCATTTGATTATTATTCTATTTTATTTTTCTGTATTTAATCTATTCACTAGTTCTATTCATATATTTATATTTAATATTAACAATTATTTGTGTGTTATTTCTTATTTCTACTTATAAATTTTCATTTATCATTATTTACTTTATTATTAATTGTTTTAAATATTCTTGTATTTATATTATTTGTAATTATCATGTCTTATTTGAACTTATAATTATTTTAAATCAACAATATAAATTAAATGATTTATTCATATGTTTATATTGTTTTGTTGATTACATATAATTAATTTTTGAAATTTTCATTAAATATAATATTATAAATCATTAGATAACATGAATATGAGAAAATATATCTCATTTGAGTATTCATGTTTCAATATTTATATCATTAATTGTGTTATTAGAATCATATAATAGTCGTATTTTTAATTCATCATGTATTTTCAATTATATCTTCTTGATTATTATAATATTTAATCATTTTATTATCTAAAAATGATTTACATTATCATATGATTTCTTGGTCTCATTGTATATTTCTATAAATTTTAATTATAATAATAATATAATTTCAATTAATCATTCTTTATTTGTATATGAAAAACTCTTACATCAAAGTTGTGTTTCTTTTATTTGTTTTATTTTATTATTTATGAATAATTTTTATTCAGTTTTATATTTAATAAATGTAATAAATTCATTTAATATATAACTTAAATATGTAGCATGTTTGTAATTATTGTGATTTAATTGATCTCATTCTTTGTATATTAATATATTCATTCATCTTAGAATTCAATTTATATATTTAATTATTATTAAAACGAATTTTTTATTATTCTTTTATTGATTAAGATATTTTTATCAAAAACCATTCAACTAAATCGGTCGTTGATTTTTCCAATTTTTTTTGTTCATTTGATTATTGTTCTATTTCTTCATCTGTTATTTTATTTATTTCTCCATTTCTATTCATAAGTATGTTATTTCTTCTATTAATGATTCATTTATATCAATTTTTCTTCATTATCATATGTTTCTATCTAAAATTCCAATGTATTTTATTTTGTTGAAAACTCTGTTATTTATGATTTTTTCTTTGCAGAAGTCTCATTAGTAATAGACTCGAATTGATTTATTTCTTGTTTTCTGTTTTAAACCACAATTAAATTTTATGAATAACTTCAGCATTTTTTCTAGTTTATTGATTTTATGATTGTTTATTTGTATTTTAATATTATTCTTTATTAATTTTCTATTTTTCTTTAATTAATATAGATTTTAACAGTTAAGTATGTGAATATATTATTAATAAAATGAGTTATTTGTTGGTTAATTAAATTTAATTCATTATGATACTTTTTTACATATTTCATTATATTTATTTGAATATTTTATTTCGATGTTTTTTAAATTAATCACTTTTTCATCAATTAATGCTATTTTTTATTAAAACTATTATTTATTTGATATTTTGTTATTAATAGAAGTCTTAATAATTTCTTTCATTTATTTTATTATTGTATTTTTATTTCCATGTATCCATTCTTGTATATTCTTTATCTTTTTTCTATTATAGTTTCTTCTATTTTTGGATTATATTTCATAATTTATTTCTTTTTATTCATTTTATCTTTATTATATTATATCTTTTATTTCTTCATTTCTTTTTTCTTTCTACTTCTTTTACTTCTCCATTAACTTTGTCGTATGCACATATATTAAATTCTTTCTTTTTAATGAGTGTTTATTGTTTATATGCCTATTATTAATTTCATTTCTGTAAAACAATATTCATTTCTAACTAAGTTCATTATTCTTTTAATTTATCAACAACACCATTCTTTCGTCATTAATTTAACATATTTCATATACTCTATTTCCTGGATTTTTCTTAAATGTTCAAATATAGAATAGTAAATTCAGTTATCAATATTTATAAATAACAAGTAACAATGTTGGATAAAGATTTTACAATTCTTTCTTAATGATATTCAACCATTTAGATAATTATTTAAATATAATTTGTTGTAATTTTTATAAATAATTTGTGATGTTGGTTCATAAGAATTTCTTCTTCACTTCAGAAAAAGAACAGGAGGGTATAGAACAAGAAGGATAATCAATCTAAAATAAAATGAAAATGGAGACAGTTAAAGAAACAATTAAAGTAAAAACAAAATAAAATAAGAAATAATAAAGATAATAATCAAAAGAAATAAATAAGTAAAAGATATAAAACTATAAGAATAATAAATATTAAAGGAAAATAACACAAAATTAAATAATTAGAGATTAAATAATTTAATTCTTTTTATTAGGTTAATATTTTATTGATCTATTTCACATATTGAATATTAAGTAATTTTACTAATAGTATTAATGTATTGGAATGTAATATATTTTGTATTCATGAATAGTTTTGTAAGTTTTATTAATACAATAATAATAAATAAAAAAGAAATATAAAGAGAAGCACTACTGGTCTAGTGGTAGAATATCACCCTCCCAAGGTGAAGATCCGGGTTCGATTCCCGGGTAGTGCATTTTTTTATTTTTATATTATTTATTTTTAAATACTTAGATTTTTTTTTATTGATTTTCATTTTATTTTAAATAATATACATTATAATTCTAAA
>NW_001852965.1:39767-42228 GCF_000209125.1 Entamoeba dispar SAW760
ATTTATTGATAAATGTTTTTCAATATTTTAATATTTGTCATATTGTTAAAATGATTTGATAAATAATATAAGTATTATTTGGTTTAATTTATAGATTTTCTACTCTTTATTTCTAGTTGTTTTATCAAAACTGTGGTATTACCTTTTCTTTTTTTTTTACAGTATATTCATTTATTAGTTAATAGTTAATTTAATCTAATTTATTTACATACTAAATCTATTCTATGTTGTAGAATATAATTGTTTATTAATTTATATTTTATCTTCTGATTTGAATATGGCGTGTCAGAAACACCAAACAACTCATAAATGATTCACACTTTGAATCACTTGTTATTGTCTGATTATGATATTGTCATTCTTTAGAATATATCTTACTCGATACTGTAAGGACGACAGTGATTATTATTTATGATGATAGAACAACATTTATATAATAAAAGAGTGTATATTATAAAGATTATAGTATTATTTAATTGTCATGATATAAGTATATATGGTTATTATCAAAGAAAAAGAATTGTTGTGGTTGAGGCTAAAAAGAAAATTAACCATAGCAATGAGTGGTAAGAGTACTCTTCTTAAAAAAAGTAAAGAGGAGGTTTAATACTCATTAAAAATCAGACAGAAATTTAAATGATGAATATTTAAGTCTGGGATGTGTGAAAAACTTAACTTTATTCTAGAATAAATAAAGGATTGAGGAAAGGAATTTTCAGTTCTCAGCAACAAAAAAAACCAAAGAAGAGACTAATATTTGTTGATTACTTATTTTTAAAACAAAAGTATATGATTGTTAGTCTCTAATAAGCAATGAATAATAGAAAATAAATAAATATATTAATACTTAATTAACTACTTTATTTTATTTTATTTTTATTTTAATGATTTTTATTTTATACAACTTATAGTGTTGCATATTGTTTATTTTTCTTTCTTTATTTATTTATAAATTCAAATAGTATTATAGATGAGATGAATGAACAATGAATCAGCTTAATAGGATGTGTTATTGAATTAATTAGAAAAATAATAACTACACAAGAGTGAAATGAAATAACATAATAGATAGAAGGTATTCAAAGAAAGGAATATGGAATAGAATTAAAAAAAGCCCTAGGTCATAAGATCCCAGAAACGAAAATAGAAGAAATAATAAATGAAGGGATTGAAAATGAAAAGAAGTAATAATAAAAATAAAGAAAATAATGACCAACGGGAAACAAAATAAGCGAAGAAATTATGCATCTAAATAAATTGCTCAATTGAAAATAGTGTAATATATTTTTTGCATAATGGAATATTCTGTTTTCGGGCAAAATATTTTACATCAATAAAATAATAGTTTTTATTATTTTGCTCCTAAAAAAAATAAAAAATAAAAAAGTAAATTAAATACTCATTCTATATTCATTTATATTTGTTTATATTTTATATCATTTTATGGTAAATTGTTCTGAAATATAAATAATTCATAAATGATATTTGATTCAATGTATGTATACATTTTTATTATTATGTTATTTATGTATTTTATTTATGTATTTTATTTTTATATATTTATATTTTATTATTATATTTATTTTTACTATTATATTATATATCATCATTTTATCTATATATTTTATATTTATCTTATTTTATTAGTTTGATATTCTTATTATTTATATTTTATATTATATATGAATATATTTTTATTTATATATAATTTATTATATATTAATATATTTCTTTATTTTATTTTCATTTTGATTATATTTTTATAATTTATATCTTCTTTCTCTTTATATTTATTATTATTATTATTTATATTATATTGATTTTATTTATCTTTTCATTTATATATTTTATTTATTATTATATCATTTCTCTTATTATTTCTTTATCATTTATTATTATTCATTTAATTTTTATATCTTCTATCTATATCATATGAATTTATTATTTATTATTTATTACATATTATATATTAATCATATAATATTTATAATTAATTATATTATCTTTTTCTTCTTTTCTCTTCTTTTTTATATTATTTTATTTTTTGTTGAATATATTTGTTTTTGTATTTTTGTTATTTATTTTATTTTTTGTGTTTATTTTATTCTTATTTATCATATTTATTATTTATATTATGTTATATTTGATTTTATTAATTATATCATTTAGTATTTTATTAATATAAATATTATGTTTATTATTTTATTATTTATTTATTTTTATTATTTATTTTATCTTTTCTTATTATTCTTTTATTATTTTATGTTTTTATATTTTATTTTT
The DNA here is from genome assembly GCF_000209125.1 of Entamoeba dispar SAW760. Classification (NCBI taxonomy): domain Eukaryota; phylum Evosea; order Mastigamoebida; family Endamoebidae; genus Entamoeba; species Entamoeba dispar. The sequence continues at coordinate 42,051 of NW_001852965.1, forward strand.
TTATTTCTTTTTCTATCTATTTTTCTATTATTTTTATTTATTATATATATTTCTTTTATTCTTATTCTGTTATTATTTATATTTTTTATTTATTTTATTTATTCGATTGTTTAATAAAAAATATATTCAATTTTATTATTTGTTTATTATTATTATTTATTTTTATTTATATATTAAT
>NW_001852964.1:0-14631 GCF_000209125.1 Entamoeba dispar SAW760
CTTTTCTTTAATCCTCCAACTTTACGACATATATTATTAATACTCTTTTCTTTAATCGCATTAAAAAAAAATGTTATAATTTCATTTTGGTGTTTTTTAAGTAAATATTGAACCATCATTGTTTTTCCTGTTCCTGGTGTACCATTAATAAAAAGTATTCTAGTGCATGGATTTTGAATAAACACTTCAATATTACTTTCGATTCCTCTTTTTTGTTCTTCTCTTCCAACAATTTCTTCGTCAATTAATTCAACTGCACTTTTTTTAATTCTAGCAAGTCCTAATGATACTACCTCATTCATCTTTTCCTATCTGATTCTTTCATAGTTTCTTTTCTTTTAAATTAAAACAAAAAAATTTATTAAAAATTCTTTACGAGAAAATCATTTAGTAGAAAAATCCAAGAATTCTTCCTCCAGTATGTTTAGCTCTAGCTTCAGTATTGTCAAGAATACCATATGATGTGGTCAAAACAAGCGCTCCAAAGTGTCTTGATGGAAGTAAGTTAGCTTCCCATTTATCAAATTCACTAAGAGTAACATTGAATCTTGGTGAAATAACAGCACATTTATTGAGTCTTCCGTTCAAGTTAACAACAATCTTTCCACTTCTGTGGGTATCAACGACAGTGTAGTCAGTAATGTATTGATGTTTCATCATAACGTTCAAAAATTCACAAATAACTTTTGAAGCTGGTCTGATCATAACTTGTCTTTTACCTTGTTTTTCAGCATTGGTAATTGATTTAAGAGCATCAGCAAGAACGTTAACTCTGACCATGAGTTTCTCCTGTCAAATTTAAGTTCCTTTGTTTTTCCTAAGGGTTTCTTTTAAAAACAATTCTTATTAATTATAATTTTATTACTATTTTTTTTTCATTTATTTTTTCTTTTTTGTTATTCAATAACAAAATATTTTATTAATTATTTTATATTACAAAATTATTTAATTTAGTTAAGTTATTTATTACCACAATATAGTATTTCTTTTTTTTTAAAGATAAATAAAGAAGAAAGAATAAAATTATTGTCGGTGAGGAATTGAAAGATAGGGACATCTGATATAATTGATGTTAAAAATCTTTGATTTGACTGAGACTTTTTTATTAAACAAAATAAAAAAAACAGTTAATTTAATAGAGATAATTTAACATTCCTTTTATTTTATCCCTTTCAAGATATTCTTTCTCAATGAGCTTCTCAATTACACTTTGGACAAATTGTTCTGTTGGAATAAATGGTGCTTTTTCTTTAATCACCATATTAATCAAATCTAATTCTCTACACTTTTTCATTTTTTTCATTAACCGAACACATACAGCCTCTCCCCAAGCACTACGATCTTCTTTGATCTTTTCATTGGTTTTTTGTTCAGCCATTCCTAATTTTTTATGATAGCCTTGAAGAAAACTACTTGTAATATTACCATTTGAATCAAAGATTTCGCTTTTAATTAGTGCTTGGTATATGGTATAAACTTCTCCTTCATTTTTCATTTGAAAACCGTTACTTTTACTAATAATTAATGCAACAGCTAATGTTGGAAGAACTACTTTCTTTGAATCGCCATTATATTTCCATTCTATTTGAGTAGTAGACATATTCATTACCCACTGAAGTTTCCTTGATTCATATTTCCTCTTATAAAAAAATTCAAAAGAATTAAGTAAATCATTCATTGGAGGTGGTAATTCTATGCTTTCATTTGGTTTTAAAGGCCACGTTCCTCCAGTACCTATGCTCACATCAAGAATAGTTGATCTGATAGAATTATTAAAGTCATTTGTTAGAGATATGCTTGAAGCAATATCTGAGAACATTCTTCCTAGTTTAGTTGCGTATGACACACCACTCATTTCTCTTAACCTGTTAACTATGTTTTCTTCCATACTTGTGTTTGTAGCTTCTTTATTAAGTAATCGTTTTGCTAATAATTTTAAATACCATTCTTCAAATACATCTTTGTCTTGTAGATAATTACTTAAGTCAAGTACTTCTATTGCACTACAGTTTAATGTTGATGGTAAACAAAGAGAATGGGAGTGGTGTTTTCGTAATAAATCATGTAAATAAAGGGCAATGTACATTGCATTATTTGGTGTATTTTTATGAGGAACTGAAGACATAATATTTTTCATAGTGATTTGAGCAGTCTGAATAAAAGATAAATCGTTATGAAAGAGATCAAGTGATTTATTAATACATCTTAAAACACTAACCAAATTTTCTATCCAACCATTTCTATCACCAGAAAAATTATCAAGTTTTTTATAAGCTATTGATAAAATCCATTTAGCATAAACTCCTCTTAATTTTTCCAGGAGGGAAGTGTCAATAGCTCGTTTACATCCATTAAAAATCATTTCTACAAGATCATTTTCTTTATCTAATCCTTGTAATAATAACTGACTAACACAATTACTTTTTTCTAACCATATATCATTTAATATCTTTTTTGCTCTTGCTTTTGTTGTATTCTCTAGTGAAACCCATACACGTTCTTCTTCTATTTTTTCCATAATGGTTACATGTTCTAAAAAGTCTCTTTGACAATATTTTAGAAGAGAACTAGAATGTAACTCAAAATCTTTAATATATTCATCTTCAAATATTTCATAATTTTCTCTAGACGCTTGAGATGTTGCACCAAGAGATAATAAACAGTCTTTAAATGTAAGTAAAAATGATGGATCCATTTTTGATTGACGAATTTCATTTAAATAACAGAGGCATTCATTAATAATTTCAAAAATATTTGGTTTAAAAACTAATTCCTTCCAGACACGTTTACCTGAATCAATAATTGATTCATGGAGATAATATGTTGTAAGATATTTACAAATTTTTTCCATTTTCTTTAAGGCACATTCATATTTTAAATATTCTTGAATATATAAGTTTGTAATTGGTTTTACTGTCATTTTACAACAAAGAGATTCACAAAAATGATTAAGAAATAGAATGAGATTAGAATATAATGTTTTCCATAATTCTCCTGGTGCAATTGAGATAACATAAACAAAGTGATATAGTTCCATTTCAGATATTTTTGTAGGTTCAGAAGAAAATAACAAGACCAAGTTAGAATCAATAAATTTCCATAATTTATTATATTCAGTTGTACTTAAAGCTTTAGGAGACAATAAGGTCATATAGCGTTACTTAGATTCAATCACAATCTTATTTTCAATATTAATTTCTCACTTTGTCTTGCTTTCAATCCTCTCATCTTTTTCGTTTTGACTGAATAACAATAAATCACTAACTATAACAGTATTATTTGTAGAGTCCATCTTTTTTCTGAAAATTGTTTCAAATTGTTTGTCAGTCATTTCACCTTCTATCACTTTCTTCATCAAATCAGATAATCGAAGTGGATTATTTTTCATTTGAACTATTTTAAGTTTTTTTTAACAACCGAATTGTTTTATATTGAACCAACAAAACAGTTTTTAATAGAAAAAGAACTATTTTTTAAACCAAAACAAAAAGAAGAAGAAAAAAACTTAAAAATCAGTTCCAAAGGAATGGCTGAGAAAACTGAAACGAAGATTGTTAAACATGCGAAGAATTTAACAGAATTTCCACAAGAAGAAGTAAAGAAAGAAATAAAGACAGTTGTTTTAATAGATGTATCAATGAATCGTATTCAAGAAATACCATCACAAATTAATTCAATAGCAAAATTACAAAAATTTCGAGGAAATGATAATATGATTAAAACACTTCCAAGTCAAATAAATATTCCTAGTCTTAAAACTTTAGATTTATCAAGTAATCATTTAAAAAGATTTTGTAAGTCAATTAAATTAACGTCACTTACAGAAATTAATTTATCTATTAATCAAATAACTAAAATTGATGATGATTTTGGTTCTTTACATGCTTTAAGATTTATGGATTTATCAATTAACCGAATTCAAAGTGTACCAAAACATTTATCTAAATTAACTAGTCTTACATTTATTGATATTTCTAATAATTTATTAACATCATTCCCAACACCTTTATTAGAACTTTCATCATTAATTGTATTGAAAGTAAAAGAAAATAAAATTACAACAATTCCAAATGGTATGTCTAAAATGAGTAATTTACAAATTCTTGATATTTCTAATAATAAGATAGATAAAATTACACCATCATTATGTAAATTAACAAAATTATCTGTATTAGATGTTAGTGCTAACCCAATTAATGAAATTAATGATCAAATTCAAAATTTAACTACAATTAAAGAAATTGATATTTCTTATTCACCATTAAAAACATTACCTAAATCATTTATGTCACTTGTTGGACTTCGTAAATTAACATTACAACATACATCAGTTAAAGTACCACCAGCTGGTCTTCAAAAATTTACTAAAGTTTCAGAACTTAATTTATCTAATGGAGAATTTGAAAAAGTTACAGAATTACCATGTTCAGGAGATATAGATTTAAGTTGTAATCAAATTATTGAACTTGATTTACCAGATATGGAATATTCAATTCATAAATTAAATCTTGGACAAAATAGATTAAAAGATTTTCCTAATATTAAATGTTTAAGAGAAATTAAAACATTAATTCTTCAAAAAAATATGCTTGGAAGTATTCCATTAGAAATGTTTACTGGAAGTTCATTAACAGCATTAGATTTATCTTCTAATTCATTTAATGCATTTCCAATGTCTATTACAACATGTACTAATTTAGTAGTATTAAATATGTCAAATAATTATTTAGATTCATTACCAGATATTTCATATAATTGTTTTGCTAAATTAGAAGCATTATTATTAGGAATTAATATTATTGATAGATTACCAGAAACTATGAGTGAATTAACTAATCTTACAACATTACATCTTGAACATAATAAATTATCAAAAATTCCTGAATCATTATTCTCTATGACTAAATTAGTAGAATTATTCTTAAATTGTAATCAAATTCCAGAATTACCAGAAAAATTTTCATTATTAACTAATTTAGAAATTCTTGAATTAAGTTGTAATTATATTAAAGAAATTACACCAATTGTTAATTTAGTTGGAATAAAAGATCTTGATCTTTCAACTAATCAAATTGAAAAATGTCCTTCAGATTTATGTGGAATGACTTCTTTAAGATCATTAGATTTATCATATAATGGAGATTATTCAAATACAGAAAATTTCCCAATGTTCTTTACTTCTTCATTAACTCGTTTAACTAATTTCCATTGTACTATGAATGATAAAGTTAAATTAAATAAATTCTCTTCATCTTTAAAAACACCAATTACTGGTCCTGTAATCTTTACATCTCAAACACCACTTGAACATTTTTCATTAGGAAAACCAAATTCAATGAGATTTAATTCTGTTGCTATTTCTAATGATACATTTAGTGTTGGAAGTTCAGAAATGTGTGGAAATAGAGATCAAATGGAAGATGCATTAATTATTATTGAAAATTTTACTGCTGGTGGTGTTCATTTAGTTGGATTATTTGATGGACATGGAGGTGCAGAAAGTAGTAATTTTGTTGCATGTCATTTTGCACGTATTTTAAAAAAACATTTAATGACTGAAAATAATTTAGGAATTGATGCTGCTCTTATTGAAACTTTTAATGAATTATCAAATGAAGTTAATAAAAAAGAATTTAATGATGGAACTACTGCATGTGTACTATTAGTAACACCAAATGAATATTATACTGCACATGTAGGAGATTCACGTGCTATTGTTGTTAGAAAACAAGATTATGAACAATTAACTGAAGATGATAAAGCTTATAATGAACATGAAATTCAAAGAGTTGTTGATGTTGGTGGATATATTACTAAAGGAAGAGTTAATGGTGTTTTAGCAATTACAAGATCTATTGGTGATGTAAGATTCCAACCTTTTGTATCATCTGAACCTCATGTAAACAGATATGTTAGAAGAAAAGATACTGATATGTGTATTGTTTTAGGATGTGATGGTGTATGGGATGTATTGTCTAATAGTAAAGTAGCTGATATTTGTAGAAAGAAAGAAGGAACTAAAAGAATGTCTGAAATTGCAGGTTATATAAGAGATATGGCATATATTCTTGGGTCTGAAGATAATATTTCTTGTGTTGTTTGTCACTTCTAATTTTAATAAAGAAGTGTTATTAACACTAAAAGAAGGCATAATTGATTTCTAATTTAACTTTCTTTTAATAATTCTTTTGTTTTCTTAATTTTCTTATAAAAAAAATAAATTAAAATTTTGTTATAATATATAACAATTTTTAAAAATATTTTTTGTTATTATTTAAATTAAAAAAAAAAAGTTGGACCTTGTTGGAGTCGAACCAACAACCAAAATTCCGGAGAAAAATGAATTTTTGCAATGCCGTTATGCTAAAGATCCATTTATTTCTTTTTTTTATTCTACTAAACATAAATTACAATCATTTTTTATAATTATATTATTCACTTTTTTCTTTAAATATTATCTAATTGATGAAATTTGATTAAATACAAAGTATTTTGAATAATGAAAATGTTGTCTGTTTTATACTCCAGTATTTCTAACTACCATTTTGAATAAAATATTATGTTATTATAAAGTTAAGTTTTATGTACTGTTAAACTACCCCCTTTTCAAATAGAGATCAATTGATAAAAAAATAGCATTACCAATACTATTATTATCTATGATTGTTGTTGATTTAATGAACAATACAATTAGAATCTAATGAGTAGAATAAAGAAGAATGAATAATTTAATGAAAATAGAATTTTATGATGATTAAAACAAAGTTGTTATTAATAGATTGAAAATCAATAAAAAAGAATAAAAACAATGACTTCACGAGACTGAATTATGATGTAATTAAATTTAAGCATCATCCATCAACATCATTGTCAAGTTCATGAACTTAGAGAAATTAGCTCTATTGAAATCACCTTGAGCTTGTTTAAAACCATGTTGATAAATGGTTCTAATTTGTCCAAGATAAGCAGCACAACCAATGAATTGTGAGATTTGAATCTTCTTAGTGAGAAGACCCTTTCCACATAATTGAATTAAAATCTTGCATGCTTTCATATTAAGATCAAATCCAAGTTCTGGAAGTGCAGCATAAATTTCTTGTTCATCAAGATTTCCACTCTTATCTTTATCAAATTTCTTGAAAACTGCAGTAGTTAATTTGACATATTTCATTAATGCAAGATATTCATAGAATCCAATTGATCCAGACAAATCAACATCAAAAATTCTCATTAAGTGTCTGCATGCATCTTCATCTAATTTAATTCCTCCTGGGAATTTAGCTTTCTTTAATTCACCAAGTTCAAGTGATCCTGATTTATCTTTATCAGTTTTAACAAAGAAATCTTGAAGTTCTTTGAATTCAGTTCCTGAAATTGAGGTAGCAAGTGGATACCACCATTCTCTTTGGATTAATGGATCAGCTTGATATGCAGCAGTAATATGTTGAGCAACCCAGGCATCAGCAGCAGCTTGAATAGCAAACAAAGACATTAAGAATTGAATAAAATTAATGAGATGAAAACTTAAAAAACACAGAACTAGTAACGTAAACCTCTAAGTTCGTCATTTTTTTCTTTCGAGAATAATAGTTTTACACCATTAGAAGATTCTAATATGAGACAATAAAGAGTTTTTATTCAATTCCCGATTTTTTTGTACAATTTATACTAAATTAAAATTAGAAGTTTTCCTGAGAACAATAAATCGTAGATACTAAAATTGAAATGTTCCGAACTTGAAAATCAAATTCTCAATGTCTTTGTTTGCTATCCAAGCTGCTGCTGATGCTTTTGTCACCCAAATGATTCAAGCTGCTGTTAACTCTGATCCAAATCTCAAAGTCCAATGGTGGTTCCCATTAGTTGAAAGATTAGATGCTAAAGATTTACAAAACCTTCAATCATGGTTTATGAGCGTCGATAAAGATAAATCTGGAACTCTTGAAATTGGTGAATTAAAGAAAGCTAAATTCCCAGGAGGAATTAAAGTTGATGATAAGACAATTAAGAGATTAATGAGAATCTTTGATATTGATTTGTCTGGATCAATTGGATTCTTTGAATTCCTTGCTTTATGGAATTTCATGAACCTTTGCAATGAAACATTTAAACACTTTGATGCTGACAAAAGTGGAAATCTTGATGCCAATGAATTAGTCCAAGCTCTTCCAATGCTTGGATTCAATTGTAACAAGAGATCAATTGATGTTTTATTGAAAATGAACGGTTCATCATTAGGATCTAAGAAGGTTTCAAAGAGCCAATTCATTAGTGCTGCTGCTTATCTTGGACAATGCAGAAGTATTTATCAAAAGACCTTTAATATGAAGAGAGAAGAAATTGACAATGCTGAATTCGATAAGTTCGTTAATTTAGTTCTTGCACTTTCAGGCTAATTATGGTATTAATTTACCTTCATTGAACTCTCATTATTTTCTTTTTTATTTTTTTTCTTAAAGTATGATTATAAATATTTTCATACAGTATATTGAATTGTTTTATTTTTTTATTACCTCTTTTTCTTAAACTTATACCTTCACTCACAAAGAGCTTTATTCATTGGAAATGTTTTATTCATCTGATTTTCAAAAGAAAAATATTCTTGAATACTTTATAACTTATTTTCTTAGAATATTGGTTGAATTGAACTATTTTATAAGATAAAATGATTATTTGACACAATTGAATTACTTTATTGTAATTAAATAATAGAATAATGTAAATAATAAAAAGAATCAGAACGTAATCTCATTAAAATAACTTAATTAAAACAGTGTGGTATTAATATTTCGCTAAAATTAACATTACGGTGATGAATTTGATAACTGTAAAAATTACTAATTTTAGGTGTATAACTAAAATCGTATGTAAGTAATACGAATTTGTTATTTAACAACGTGAAGAAGAAAAAAAGATTTTTTGAGAATTTTTTGTTCAAAAAAGTTATATTTAAAAAGAGAGAGAAGATTTGATTAAAAAATCTAGAGATATATAATGAAGTGACAGTTAGTTGATGAGTTATTGATGTTATTAGGTAAAACCCTATAAAAACATCAACAAATTTATTTTATTATTTTAGTTTATGTGCATTTTATGTGACTTTCAATTTTATTATAAACAATTACATCCAGAGGATGAAAGAAAACAAACTTCAATTGAAGAGTGTTTTAATTGTCTTACACATATTATTGGGATTATATTTTCATTATTTCAATTGAAATCTATGTGGAGGTTATGTATGAAAAAACAATTAGGCGAAATTAAAAAAGCATCAGTTATTTCTTTTTGTATTAGTAGTTTAACTTTATATAGTAATAGTACAATATATCATCTTTTTAACTTGATAACTCCACAAATGATTGTAGTAAGATACATATTCCAAAGACTTGATCATATGACAATTTATATAATGATATTAGGATGTTATGTTAGTTTTATATTATCTCGATTATTCGATAAAAAGTATTTTAAGATTGGAGTAATAGCATTATTTTTAATAGGTATGATAGCAATTACAGGGTTAATAATCACTGTTTTTGTTACTCCATCATCAGGTATAGGTGTAATTTTGTATTTGTCAATGGGATTTTCATGTTTGTTAGTTGCTCCAGGGTGGTTTTATTTCTGTCCAATATCATTATTACTTTGGTTATTAACTGGAGGGGTTACTTATTATTTGGGGACAATATTCTTTTTATGGGACAAATTAGTTTGTTATTTTATGATTCCTTAAGGAACGAAAGATTTAATTTATAGTATTTTAACCATACAATATGGCACATAATTGTGTTAATTGCTAACGTTCAACACTCATTTGCTGTTCTTATTGCTATTGATGAAGACATGAAAAAGTCTTTTATTTCTTCATTTATTCATCCAATTTTACAAATGAAAGATTTTATCGTTGAATATGTTGAAGAACAAAAAACAATTTCACAATCTTTAAAAGAAGAATAATAATTTTGATTTTTTATTTTTTTTTATTCCATTTTCATTAAAAAAAGAATATTTATGTAACAACGAACAAATTGTAAAAAAGCTATTTTGGAGTTGATTTGTTGAAATAGAAATGAAAAAATAAGAAGAATCTAAAAAAAAAGAGAAACCTATAATGACGAGTCATAAGTATATCACACGTGGCAAACTAATAAAAAGAAAGACAAAACTAGTAAAAAACATTAAGTTAGAAAATGTCAATTAAGGTCGGTATTAATGGTTTTGGAAGAATTGGAAGACTTGTTGCTAGAGTCGTTCTTGAAAGAAAAGATTTTGAATTAGTTGCTATCAACGATCCATTCATGGATCCAAAATACATGGTTTACTTATTAAAATATGATACCGTCCATAGACAATTCGAAGGAACTGTTGAAGCAGGTGAAAATGCTATTATTGTTAATGGACATAAGATTGTTGTTAAAGCTGAAAGAGACCCAGCTCAAATTGGATGGGGAGAACTTGGAGTTGATTATGTTGTTGAATCAACTGGAGTTTTCACTACTATTCCAAAGGCTGAAGCACATATTAAGGGAGGAGCTAAGAAAGTCATTATTTCAGCCCCATCTGCTGATGCTCCAATGTTTGTTGTTGGAGTTAACACTGAAGCATACAAACCAGAAATGAACATTATTTCAAATGCATCATGCACAACTAACTGTCTTGCACCACTTGCTAAAGTTATTAATAATGAATTTGGAATTGTTGAAGGTCTTATGACAACTATTCATGCTACTACTGCTACTCAAAAGACAGTTGATGGACCATCAGGAAAAGATTGGAGAGCAGGTAGATGTGCATGTGCTAACATTATTCCAGCTAGCACTGGAGCAGCCAAGGCTGTTGGAAAAGTTATTCCATCTCTTAATGGCAAACTTACTGGTATGTCATTCAGAGTTGGAACACCAGATGTTTCATGTGTTGATTTAACATGCAGACTCGAAAAAGAAGTAACTGTTGAATCAATTAAAGCTGCCATTAAGAAAGCATCAGAAGGAGAAATGAAAGGAATTCTTGGATATACTGAAGACCTTGTTGTTTCATCAGATTTTGTCCATGACAATAGATCATCAATTTTCGATGCAGCTGCTACTATTCTTTTGAACCCACACTTTGTTAAATTAGTTTCATGGTATGATAATGAATGGGGATATTCTAACAGACTTGTTGATCTTATCCAAATCATTTCTAAAGTTCACTAATTGAGTTAACTTTTTTTTGATAATTTTTGTTTCTTAAATAATTAATAAAAATCGTTTTACTTCTAAATGAAATAATGATAATAATAGGGTTTTCAAGAAAGTAATTATTTGAAATGTCTTTAATATCCTTTTCTTGTAAATCTTAGAAATTTATTTCATCTATTTAAAAATGAATGGCAAACAATTAAAATACCAGTTTTGTCCAAAGAATTTTAGTAATTTTGCTCTAGACATTTGTGGTGGTGGAGAATATCGTAGAGCACCCCTTGTTATATTTGACAATAATGGAAGTACTAGTCAATTATTTTATTATCAAGACGGATATCTCATCAATAAGAAAAGTCGTTTGGCATTAAGTGCATCTTCAGAAGATGATCCTGAAAGAATTGAAGTGATTCAATCACCACAAAGAAAACAAGCTGAACAACTATGGAAAATTTATGAAAGTAATAAAAATGGATGTATTATTTGGAGTGTTAAATATCCAATGTTATGTATGACAGTTGAAGAAGGTAACTATTCTGATGATACTTCTATTATTCTTCAACAATATGATAAGAGTGGAAATCAACGGTTTATCATAAATTGTAAATAAAAAAAAACAAAAAAAAGAAATAATGAAATAATTAAATGTTTTAATTTATTTAAGGTTATGATTGTTGAATAATTAAATTCAATGCAGCTTTAAACGTTGTAGTTGTATATGATAATTTACCTTTAATTAGAGAAGGAGGAGTAAAAAGATCAATAAAACAAATTAATAAATTGATATTTGGAATAGAAGAATGTAAGAGGAGATAAACAATAACTGGAATAATAGTATCTCCAGAAATATCAATATTACAAATTTTTATTAATTCATCAAAAAGAGAATTTAAAGAAAGAATGAAGTCATAAGGAATAGTTAATTGAGTAAAATCAATAGAATGAATAAATTCATTTAATTTAGTATTTAAAATAAATTTATGGAAATTAGGGAATGAGTGTATTGAATTATCATTTAAAAGTTGTTGTTGTTTTTGAATAAATTCTTGATTCGATAATGGTAAAATTTGAATAGGAATAGATGAAATAAATGAACCTAAACAAGAGCACAACGCTCTATGAAATAAAATAAGTAATAAATCAGAATAAGACTGATCAATATTATAACTATTTAATAAAGATTTTATTATTTCTATTTGAATATTTTTTAATTTTGAAATTAATTGAATTTGATTATTTTTAAATAATTTAATACTTTCAATATAAGTATAAATTTGAATACCAATATTATTATTTAAATTAAATATAATTTTGTTAAATCTTTTTTGTAATTCTTCATTATTTTGAATTTCAATATAAGTTTCTTTATCAATAATTTTCAGTTCTTTAATAATATCTTTTAATTCTTTTTCAGTTGAATATCCAAAAGTTGAAGTAAAAAGAGTTTCATAATTTAATTTTTCTTGGTCTTTTTTTTTAATTAATTGATTTAATTTACTTTCAATTTCATCGGTGTTTGATGTTAAATATGAAATATAAGTAGATGGCATTAAACAATAAAAATCGATGTTATTAATAATAGTTCCACTTGACACTTTGTTGTTTATTGAATTATTATTTTCAATAAATTTTTCAATAATACTTGAATGATATTCAATTATTTCTTTTTTAAATTTTAATAACTCAAGTAAAGTATTTTGATAAACTCCATATGCAATTCTAAGTTCTTCTTGTTTTGAAAATTGGAAGTGTTCATTTCCTATTTTTACTCTATTTAAAATTAATTCTATTTCTTCATTAATTTCATTTTCTAACACTCCAAATCGCTGTAATAAATCACAACTTGATAATTTTGCCTTCATTAATTTTTCTAAATATTCTCTTTTTAGTTCTACTGAATAAATCCCTTCAGAAATTGAAATTTCAGGAAGTTGAATATTAATGAAATAATCCATCAAAATTTCTTAGTTTCAATTTTTCAGATTAAAAAGAAAAATAAAATAAAACAAAAATTATCTTATTAAAAATAAATTTGTTATTTATTAAAAAATAAAAGAACTTAAATTAGAATTTGTAATGGAGACTCAGACAAGTTTAGATTCACTTATTAATCAATGTCTCATTGCTGATACTCTTAATTTCTTTTCACTATTTCATCAAATATGTTTTCAAGTAAATCAAAGACATTTTGAAACAGTCCATGAACAAGCACTTTTATATAATAAATTATTTGATATATTTCCTTTGTTACTAAAACAAACACTATCTTTATTAACTTCAAATTCAGGCCAAGGAATTCCTGATATATTAATTTCTACTTTAAGATTAATTAGAACATTTCCTTTTAATTCAATTGTATCAGATATTACTAGTGATTTACTTCATGAAATAATACAATATTATTTAAATCAAGTAGATTCTCTTCATCAATTAAATATTATTACTCAACTTTTAATTCCTTTTTATTCTCCTAATTTTAATCAACAAATTGCTTTATTATATTTAAAAAAATATATTCCTCAACTACCTCAGTTAATTATTTCTACTTCATTAATTCCTCAATTTGTTGATTTTCAAGAAATTTGTCATTCAAATAAATTATTAGCAAATTACTGTATTTCTAAAATAATCGAAGTCTTTAAATATGATAAGAACACTAATAGTAAAATCTTTCTTATATCTTTAATGAATTCTATGAAAAATCTTTGTATTATTGATGGTAGTCTTCAACTTTGTAAAATGTGTTTTGAAATTGCATTTCAATCAATTCATATTGTTTTACTCTCTGATTTTCTTCAATTTTTACAGCAAGAAAATATTCCTGATAATTGTTTTCATTCAGAACATTGGGATTTAGTCTCATCTTCTTCTCCTTCTTTTATCCCTTTACCTTCTGAATATATCGGTAAAATCCCAATTCAAATACTTAAAACAATTGCACAACATTATGGTGAACAAATATTAATTGAGTATGAAAATATTTTAGCATCAAAATTATTACATTGTGGTTTAGATGAACTACAATCACTTAATCATATTTACCAATTTCTTCAAAAAAATGTATTTGGAGAGGATTGTCCTGCTCAAGTAATGTTTAATGACGTTCAAAAGTCATTGGCAGAAATGAAAAAAACAAAAACATTCAATACATTAATTATATCTCCAGCTTATTGGCCTGAAGTAAACTCAATTAAATATACTGATCTTGCAGAAATTAAAGAAAAGAAAAAAGAAATCATTCGTAATTATAGATCAAATCATCCTAAACAATTATTAACTTTTCAACAAGCAGGTGTTGTTAAATTAAATTATACAAACTTAAAAGGGGTTGTTACTTATCATGTTGTTACTCCCACTTCAAGCAACAGTTTTGATAACAATCACAAAAGAAGAAAATGGTATATTATTAAATGAATTAGAACATAAATTAGGTCTTAATGAAACTATAACA
>NW_001852964.1:14731-30630 GCF_000209125.1 Entamoeba dispar SAW760
GTATAGTTATGTATTGGTTAGAACAACGTGTAATAAGTGCATCTGATTATATGGGGAGTATCTTATTACATAAAGAATAAACTAACTGTTTGGATAAATTGATAATAAGATATCTTATTTAAATAAAAAAAAATAAAACAAAAAGAATTATATTCTACTTATTTTTGGTTTAAAAAATCATTTTATTTTTTTGATGTGATTGTATCTCATTTCTTGATGATAATAACTAACGGTCATAAAGAAAATGAAAGTGTTTAAAAAGTACTTTACGTTTGGTAAGTTTTTAAATATTTACCAATTTCATATTAACAAATTATAATAAAATGAAATATTAACAAGAAGAAATGCATGACCAACGTAAAAAGAAGAAACATTTTAGGTTATTAATTTATTTTATATCCCAATAACATTAAGACTTCTACAAATAAATGTTTTGTATTTGGTTTAATACCCAACAATATATATCATACATAAATTTGACACAAGAATAGTAGGACAATAAACAAGTATGTATTTGTGATAACTTTAATTAATTATTTTATTTTCTATCCTCTTCTATTTTATAGCCCATTTTCTTAATGATAGAATTTTAATTCTATTGATCACAACATGGTTAAAGGAAAAGAAGAATATATTTAGGTTATTAATTAGTTTACTTGTTAAGAAGATGTATAATTTATTACATTATTTGAATTATTTAACTATTTAAATGAACTTATAAGAAGAAATAAAAAAAAAAAAGATAAATAATTTAGTTAATTTTAAGAAAGAATTAAAAAGATATAAAATAAAAACAGAAAACTTAAAAATGATAAAAAATGAAAATTGAAGAATTTGTTAGTTTATTTGAAAAATATTATCCAAAACAATTAGCAGAAAATTGGGATAATACAGGAGTACTTATTAGTTCAGAAGAAGAATTTAGTTCAGTACTTGTTTGTATTGATATAACTGAATCAGTTATTAACGAAGCAATAAACAAAAAATGCAAAGCTATTCTTTCATATCACCCAACTTTATTTAAATCTTTTAAAAAACTTATTCCTGAAACTCGTTCTCAAAAACTTGCTCTTCGTTTATTAAAGAATGGAATTAGTGTTTATTCACCACATTCTGCTTTAGACTCAGTCAATGGAGGAATTAATGATTGGCTTGCTTCTCTTATTTTAAATGAACCTGTTTTATTAACATCAGTACCAAAGAATACTACTGCAATTGAACCTAGTCAAAGTGATCTTTCAATTGGAAGTGGCAGATATGTTACATACGATACTCCAATTACTACTGACGAATTCATTTCTCGAGTTAAAAAAGGTTTAGATGTTCCTTTAAGATATGCTATCCCTTCTACTAAAAAAGAAATTAAAACAGTTGCAATTTGTTGTGGAAGTGGATCTATGATGTTTGCTAATAATTGTGCTGATGCAGTTTTAACTGGTGAAATGGGTCACCATGAAGTTCTTGAACACCTAGAATGGAATACTGCTGTTGTTTTATCTGAACATACAAATACAGAAAGGGGTTATTTAAAGTATTGGATTCCTAGACTCTCAGAGTTATTCCCATCAATCACTTTCTATCAATCAGAATGTGATGTTAATCCTTTAGTTTATATGGTCTAATCTTGACAAAGAAAAAACAGAAATAAATGAATAATGAAATATATTTTTAGTCTTTATATGTTTTTTCATTTATAAGTATTGGCTGTTCTTCAACTTCATTTGTTTGAGTAGTGTTATCTTCTTTTTTCCAATATGACTCTAATCCTTTGTACAAATTATCAACTTTAACAGCACTTTTAATCATCCAATCTCCAGTGATATATGCCGCAATAGTCTCAGAAGTATAAATACCAAAGCCTGTACTTATTGTTTTTCCTGGGTGTTGAATATTAAGCTTTAATGCATTATCTATAATAACACGTTCTTTCCATTCTTGGAATGATGGTGCAGCCAACCACTCCTTTAAAAATTCCATTCCATATTCACTAGCAGGAGTTGAGGCTATTTCATTCCAAGAAACAGTGGAAATCTTTTTGGCAAATGGTGCTATTGTATTTAATAATCCTTGATAATACCATTCAATCATTTGCATTATACTAATAATATTTCTACGTTGATAAGCCTCTTTCATTCTTAGAGTTAATAATTTGTCCTCTCTAGTATCAACAATCACACCCTGAATTTCTTTTTGACAAAAAATTTTATTTGTGTCAAGATTAATCACAACGTCCCAATCTTTTGTTAATTCACTAAATATTGGATTTGATGTTCCAATTATATATCCTTCTGTTCCAATAATTTTGTCAATCAAACTTCCTGGAAATTGTGGGACTATGGGATGATTTACAGTGTCAAGTTGTAATGGAAAATCCAAGGGCTTCATTTGACTCTCCATTTGGTTTAAGAAATATACCTGGAATAGAACACATTAAGAAAAGAATAGACAATGATGACTCTGATGGTTTTGATGAATAAACAACTGTTTTAAATGGGAGCAATAATAATTTCATTAACTTGATAATAGAAGAGAACAAATTTTCTGGTGGTATAATTGGTTCTGGTTTCAATGGAGAGTTATTCATAGAATTATAAATTGATGTTAATAATTGTGGATTTGGATGTGAAAATAATGGATAGTATGCTTTTAATAATTGTGATAATGGATTAAAGTAAAGAGAGTTAGTTAATAATACAATACAATGTGATGGATAAACCATTGATATTCCAAAAATTCTTTGTGCTGGAGAGTTTGATGGAACAACAAAATAACATGGATTATTTTCAGTATCTGGAAATGCAAGAGTTGGTAACATATCAAACATATAAGGAGAGTCTTGAGGAAGAGGTGGATAGGCATAAATTTTATTTTCACCACGAGGAATATAGACTACACTAATAATTGTTTGTGCCATTACTATAATTTTGATTATTTTTAAGATGAAAAATTTCAAGTTATATCTGGTAGATTGATGACAGATAAAAAACGCATAGTCAGAAATAAAGTAACCAAATGAGGAATAGTTCAAATAATAACAAAATATAATTTAATAACAAAATTTTAATAATTGTATTGGATTGATGGAGATGGACGTGGTGAATACCTAATAAATCTTAGTAAGGAATGTCCGACACACAGGCAGTAAGTTGACTGAGTTTTGTGAAGGCTCTTGTATCGAGAAGCAAGCCCTTTGTTCCAATAACCAAACCATTCATTAGAAGTACAAAATAGTTCAATTCTGTTTAGTGTATCAATACATTTGGTTGGAGAGTAAAGAAGAGAGGAAACAATAATGGCAGAATACTTTGGAGTAAAATTTTCTTTTTCTAATAATTGTTTTATTTCTTTTTCTTGAAGAATAGTGATATTGATTTCATTACTCTGAAAGAGTAAAATGAATTGGCTTAATTTAGTTAATTCTTCTTCATTTAGTGGAGCCTTAAAATGAGTAGTCATTCTTCTAAATTTAATGACGTTTTCAATACCTTGTTGATTAACTTCTTTAACTCTAGGTGGAGAGTTTAATCGAATAGTGCGTTTAACAGAAGCAGAAATGATGAAAGGGTGATGTTCTTTTGACATGATGAGATAAATTATTTTAAGAAGATGAAAAAAAGAAAAAAAAACAAAAGATTTTATTTTTGAGAACGAAGAACTAACAAATCAATAAACTTCAACTCAATGGAAAAAGCGGTCAAAACGAAATTAAATCAAATTTTCCAGAAATTGGCACCTAACGCTGAAATTAGTTTTGATAGCTATGAGCCAATTTTGCTACCTTATTATGTTGATGCCCTTCTTACTTCAAATCAACAAAGTGATGAAGGACAAAAACTATTACTTAAAACATACACAGTCGCTGGAGAAACTAAAAGTGGTTTTTTAGAAAATGAGTTTATTTTTACTAATGCATTTCCATCAGTTAGAACAAATGTTGGAGCACATAGTGGTAAATATGTTTTTCAAGTTATTCTCCAAACTGATGGACTTTTTCAAATAGGTATTTTTGAGAATTCATCAGTGTTTGATCGTACAAAAGGAATAGGAGATTTTAATGATTCATATGCATATGACGGATATCGTAAATGTCTTTGGAATGGAAAACAAACACCATTTGGACCGAAATGGAAGAAAGGAGATGTTATAAGTATTTGTGTTGACTTTAATCAACGAACTATTAAAGTACTATTAAATGATAAAGACCTGGGAATTGCGTTTGAATCATTTGGAACAGAACCAATGAATAACTATTATTTTGGAGTTACTGCTTCAGCAGGAGAAAAATGTATTATTAATTATGGAGAATATCCAATGTTATACAAACAACAAATAGGAGATTATCATCCTGTATGTCAACAGCCAATTCAATCTAGTTATAAAGAATGTGAAATACTTGGAAATGCTATTATTGAATGTCTTAATGATATGTCTAATGGATCTATTTTAATATTGAATGCATTGTTTGCAAGATATATTCCATTGATTGTAAATAGTAAAGTTTTATGTGTTGAACATTTCTTACCATTATTAACTGAATGTT
Organism: Entamoeba dispar SAW760; assembly: GCF_000209125.1. Lineage (NCBI taxonomy): Eukaryota > Evosea > Mastigamoebida > Endamoebidae > Entamoeba > Entamoeba dispar. Next base: position 19,272 of record NW_001852964.1, read on the forward strand.
CTCGATTAAATTCATTAGGAAGATTAGGCTCATTATTAAAATATATGGTTCATCCTAGTGATTTAGAAATTATTGTTACAACTTTAATGGAATGGTATTATATTGTATCTACACATTATCAATTTCAAGATGAAATAGTCACATCACTTACTAAAATACTTCTTAATATTATAAGTGAAATGATGACAGTGGCATGTGGAAATCCTGATAAATTATTTAAATTTATTGACATTATTCTATCTAAATCAACAACAATAAGTAAAGTAGATTATAAAAGAATGGTTCATGAACTTGATCTTTCTCAACCACCAGAAGGATTAATGAATGAATTAGATTTAAAATATCAACAACAACTTGAACTTGATAAAAAATTATTAAAGGCCCTTGAAACAAATCAATTATTAGATGATTTTGTTAACAATTATTCTGTGAGACACGATATAAATAAAGATATTAATGGTAATGAAGATGGAATGGAATTAACTATGAGAGTAACATATGCATTATTTTCTATGTTATTGGATGAAACCAATCATTTCCAATTTAATAATGAATTTCTCATTAATACACCAAAAGAATATCCTGACTTTGATAGATTAGGAGGTACAATTAGTTATATTCAAAAAACATTCCCATTAGAAAAAAATAATGAAAGTTTTGAAATTACTAAACATATGCATCGTGCTATTCTTTTCTTTTATAACAATACCTTTCCATATTTCTTTAGAATGGAATTAATATGTAGAAGAAATGTTGGAATTATAAGTACATTAGAAAATAATGTTGATTGGCTTAATTATTTATGGGAAGCATCATCATTTATAATTCCTAGTAGATACCAAATTCAACTAGAAATATTTAAACAAATTGTTAATGCATTGGTCAGTACTAAAGGATTATTATATGTTCATGAACCATATATTTCTTCTATCATTTCATTATGTAAAAATTTACGTCAAAACATTTTATTTAATTATCAAAAAATTCTTATAAATGAAAACAAACAATTATTTGGTGATTTTATAAATACATTAATATCATTTCTAGGAAATAGTTTTATTGTTAAACCAGGATTAAAAACAACAATGTTTATATCTGTTACTTATACAATGACTAAAAGAATAGAATTTATTGAATGTGTTTCACCAGAAAATAAAAGAGTTTTATTCAATTTTGCATTTGAGTCTTTAACAAGTGATGAAGAAGAAAGATTCCGAAGAGCACTTTCTTTTATTAGGATAGGAATGCCAATTCCTTTTTATGTATTAAAAAGGAATATTGCGGCTTATCCAAGATATCATAAAGTATTTAACAATTTATTACAAGAATATTTTATTGATGATAAAACAATAATGAATACTCATAACATCGTTTTTGATTATGTATCAAAGAGTTTAGATAAGATATTATTATTATTAGATAAAGAACGTCTCAGTGGACAAGAAGAAAAAATGTTTGAATCATTATCTAGTAGTTTATTAGATGGGACTGATTTAATGGATGGATTATCATATTTCTTTAGTAAAATATACATAGATCATACTCTTGCTACTAAGTTTTTACAATATTTATCATTTGTGTTGTATCAATGTTCTGTAAGAAATTCTATTTCAACAAGAAGAGGAAAACAAATTTATAAAATATTTTGTTCATTAAGATTATTAGTGTTGGATGTTCTTACACAAATTTTAAAAACTATCCCAGAAGAAAAAAGACTTGAATGGTTATTACAAGATGGTATAATAACATTAGAAATTAATAAAGGCTTAGAAGGAATTGATTTATCTTCTACATCAATATTTTCATTTGAAATAGAATATCCAACAACAATTTGGGATAGATGGAGACCAAATACAATTACTGATGATATTATTACTAATTTAAAAGTAGAAGAAAAACAAGCATTAGAAGGAATTGATCATACTCTTCAATTCTTAAAAAATTCATTACAAGAATTAAATAAAAAACATACAAAAAAAGTAGTTATTACACCAACCTTCCAAGGAAGAGTATCTAATAATTCATTTGAAATGGAAGTAGAAGAAAATGAAGATCAATTATGTTTTATTTGTTGTAGTAATCCAGCTGATACAATTATGCTTCCATGTAAACATAGTGCATGTAGAAGTTGTATTGAACGACATATGGAACATCATAATGAGTGTTTCTTCTGTAAAACAAAAATAGAAGGATTAAAGAAAAGAAGTGAAATGGGAATGGAAAATGAAAGTGCAACAAAGAATTAATAATTTAATTCTAATTTTTTTAAAATGTTTTGTTTTTTTTATTCCCATTGAATAGCAGCAAAATTTCTAATTTGGAAAGTCTTTTGATTACCAGCAAATAAACGTTCTCCTTTATAAGTAGTGTCATGATACATAGAAGCAAATCTAATATGTTGTTTACTTGTAGTATTGTTACATATCACAAAAGCATAGTTTTCACAAACTTCTGTTATTTCTTCATTGCCTTTAATCATAATAATATTATGATTATCAACTCTTGGTTGAATCATTGTAGGTGGTACAAGGTGTGGATTTCTAAGTGTAAATATAAAATGTTTACTGTCTTCACTAATCCAATCATTTTGTTTATCTGGCATTTTACTAAAATAACCACCAAAAAGCATATTATTGTTTGTTTCACATAAAAGCATAATACGCTCTAATCCTTTAACTTTATTAAAGAATTCTTTAGCTGTAAATAAATCTTTATCGTTAAAATATATAACTTTAAAGTCATTCATTCCTGTCCATTCTTTTAATTTTTCAAGATGTTTTGGTTGTAATGAAAGTCTATTAATTAAATGCTCTTTTCTTCCATCCTCTTCTTTATTAACTTCTTTCTTTTCTTCTTTTATTTCTTCTTTTACTGAGTCATTTGCTTTAGGAACATTTGAAACAACAGCACTTGGTGCAGATGTCATTTTTTGAATTTCATTCTTTTCGCTAACAAAATTAACTGTGCCAAAATTGTTAAAAGTTTCTATTTTGATAGTTTTAATTGTAGTATCACTCATCTTTAAACAAATCTTTTTTCTTTTAAAGTTTTCTTTTTCAAATTAAAATTTTTTGTTTTGATTTTTACAAAACAAAAAACTTTTAAAGGGAAAAACATAAACAATACATAACTTAATCGATAAACAATTTGTTGTTTTGTCTTACTTCTGGAGTTAATAAAATACCGTCTAATAATAATGGATTTATACTCAACAAATTTGTTGTTCTTGAATAACAAAATAAAACGATATTATGAGAATCAAACAATGATTGAATATTTTCAGTTACTTCATAAACACGAGGTTTAAGAGGAGTTGTTACTATTTGATTTAAAATAACAGAATTAATACTTTCTGCTATTGGTTCAAAAAATGAATTTGATGGAAAAATAACAAATAAAGTCCATAGAACTAAGAAGAACCGTAGTAATAATTGAGAAATGATAAAGATTGGTAATGTTTTATGAATTGCATAAAGAATAGCAATATTATCAAGGAATAAAAGTATCCAAAATGTTATTAAACCACCAATTAATAAACGAGAAATTAATATTTTACGTTTTAAATGAGAATAATTATTGCTGTTATTTGTTAAAATATGAAATTGAATTACTTTAATATTTAATGAAAGAGTCGATAGTTCAGTTGGAATAATAAAGAAAAATGCTATAATTAAAGCTAATAAAATAAAAGAATTACTAATAAAACAATGAAGTAATAAACAAATAGAAAATATTAATATCCCAATAAGTAATGTTTTACAACGATTAATTGGAATAGATTTATAAATTATTAGCCAACCTTTTGTTATAAAAGTAATAAGAAGAGTTAATAAAATATCACTGAATGATTCAAATAATTTACTAATAGTCATATATTGATACTTAGGAGTTCCTGTAATGTTATAATAAATATAATAATAAATATGAAATCCTTCTTTAATACATAAAATTAATATAATTCCCACTATTATAAAATGAACAAATGACGTGTTGTTATGATACACTAAATAAATAATTATTACTATTATTATTGTTATAATCCAAAGAATTTCTATTGAGCAACTTGCAATATAATTCTTTAATTCATTTGTTGATAATTCTGATAATCCATTTCTTAAATGTAATGTATAATCTAATTCAATGTTTCTACTTTTTCCACAATGAAGAATATAAATTCCATATTCATCTGGAATAGTAATATTAATATTTAATGTAATATTTCCTTTAGCTAAATCATATAAATCAAAACTTTGACATTGTTGTTGCATCTTTTCACAACTTATCATCTCTCCATTATTAGGAATTTGACATATTGTAATTGTTGTTTGAATTAATTCTTTCCTTCTGCTTTTATGTAAATTAAAAGATAAACTACCATTTGTACCAAACTGAAACCTTGTAAGTTCATTAATTTTATTTGGACAGTCTTGTTTTCTCTGAATAATTAAAGAAAACGATGAAATAATGAAGAGGTTTAATAACCAAACAAACATGATAGTTTTATTTTATAGATTTTTCTGTAACGAATAATTAAACTATCTGTTGATTATTTTTATTATTTTTCTTAAAAAAAATAAAATAAAAAAATATTTTAATAAAAAAAAAAAAGAAGTAATGCTTGTTAGGAAAAAAGTATCTCAAAAGACTTGGAACCTTTATATTCGTTGTGAAGTTGTTGCTTTATTAGATGATGAAAAAAAACTTAAAAGATATAAAGTTGAAGAGCAACAAGAAAAAAAACAATTTATATTATATTTGGATGACTTATGGTATGATACTTCACTTAAAGTTGGTGATTTTATTCATCTCATTTTTTTGGAAGAACGAACAAAAAATTCTCTTCCAAACCCTTTTATTCTTAATAATAGAACGCCTATACTTCTTATTCAAAATCCTGATTATTTAATTAATACTACTAGTACTGTAAGTAGTACTTGGTGTAACAGACAAACTGTTATTAAAAATTATCTTTTTCTTGATGATTATTATGAAGCAACAACTTTAGGAACAATAATCCATGGAACAATTCAACATATTCTCATTACCAACCCACCTGAATTTAATAAAATAATATTTAAATCAATGATAGAAGAATTAAGTGAAGAAGTATTAACAAAAATTTATGTATTAGGAATTACAAGAAAAGAATTTATTGACCATGCAATGGAATTTTATGATACAGTTAATGATTGGTATCAATGTTGGAAAACAAAAACTATCAAAACAAATCTTAATCGTGAAATCCACTTTACAGAATTTATTGCTTCTGAACCTCAGATACAATCTCAAATTTTTGGTTTTAAAGGTGCGATTGATATTTTATTGAATGGTTCAGAAGGTGAAATTATTGTTGAAATGAAAACAGGAAAACAAAAAGAAGAGAACTTCGGACAAATTGCTTATTATTTTCTTCTTCTTAGTGGTTTCCTTCAAAAACCCCACCACCAATTTAGAGGATTACTAAATTATGTTCATCGTCAAAACAATGACTTTGTTCAAGTCGTTCCTACAATACCACAATTAGTTGCTATTACTCAATTAAGAAATTCACTTGCATTATATTCAAAGAATATGACAATACCAAACGAAGAAGAATGTATAAGAAAAGAGGTTTCATGTAAATATTGTCAAGTAACAGAACATTGTAGTTTAATTTGTGAAAATGATGGAATAAATTATAACAAAAGTGTTATTCAACATCTTAATTCATTAGAAAAAGCATTTTACTTTAAATATTTAAATGATGTTCGTTTAGAAATGAAACATATTGAAACAGAAAATCAAAAGAGGTGGTTATTTCCAAATGAAGTTAAATCAATTGGAAGAAGAATGAAATTAATAAAGAGTGAGTATACAATGAAATTTCCTGATTATTATATTTATACATTTGAAGGAGAGTGTGTTTATGATGAGTCACTTATTTGTGTTTCAACAGAAGATGGAAAAATAAATATTATTAAAGGATATATGTTACCATTTGAAGATGATGATATTATTACTAAAGAAAAAATCATAGATTGTGATCAACAGAAAACGAATCAAAGTATAATTTCTGAAGAACAAGGAATTGAGCAACTTCAAGAAGTTCTATTGAAAAGAGTTAAAATAAAAACTCCTCAAAGAATTATTTCTACTTTATCCTTATTTAGATTAGATAAATTTTCTGGAACTAATGCATTACAAGTTATTATGACAACAGTTGGTAAATTAATGAGAAATGATAATGATATGAAACGAATTAGAGATTTTGTTATTAATTCTAAGCCATGTCCTGTAATTAATTTTAATTTGGATTTAAGTCAAACTCAAAATATTGATGATATTCATAATGAAGAAGAAGATGGTGATGACCTTGATTGGATTCTTGATAAATTAAATATTTCAGAACAAACTTTAATTCAAAAACAAATAAGTGAAAAAGATGATTTCTTATTAAATTCTCTTTCTTCTTCACAAGAAATTACACCAATCACTGGGTTATGTTCAAATATGATTCTTTCAACAATTGCAACATTCTGTTCAAAAACACAACAAAGAGTATTTGTTACTGCTTCAAATCAAATATTATTAAATAAATTATATGATGTTTTACCTAAAGAAAAAACACTAAAACTCTCTGCTATAGATGATTTACTTCATATAAACCCAGTTATAGAAACTATTATTAATGAACATCCAATAGTTCTTGGGTCATTTCGTGAATCTTCCAAGAAAATAACTCAAACTATGCCATTTGATATTGCTATTATTGCAGATGCAATCAACGTTAATGTTGTACAATCATTAAATGTATTTTATTTGACAAAAACCGTATGGTTATTTGAAGGAGAAAAAATATCTCATTTAAATGAAACTTCACAAATAGAAAATCAGAGTATTTTCTCATTGATGAGTAGAACAAGTCAGTATTCAATGTCAACCTTATTAGATAAAGAGTATCAACTTAAACAAATAATTGATATAGAAGATTTAGGAGATATTGATGACTTTCTTTAATCAAAATTTTTTTACTAAAATTTATGACCAATTTTAACTCATAAAATGTACTTGAAAATCACTTAAAGAAAAAAGTAAAATACTATAATGAAATTATAAAATATTACTTCTTTATTATTAAAACTCAACTTCACTTTTACAAAAATAACTCTTTCAAACAAATAAACTAATAAAATTATTCTTATTGTGTCATTATGCCTAAATTCCTTGATTATTTCAAGAACCATGGTGTTCATAAATTTTCATTCCAAGTTATGACAATTATCTCAATATTCTGTTTTCTAATTTCTCTTATTGCATTTGTTTATCAATTTGTATTCTTTGGAGAAACAGATAGAGATAAAGGACTTTATGTTTGTTACTTTTTTTACTCCTTCTTTTTTTATTTCTTCATAGTAATCAATTTTAGATGAATTTAACTACAGGACCAATAAATGCCACTTGTTCTGCTGAACCATTTGATTCAAATACTCCACTTGATTTTACATATAAAACAGAACAAGGAGAATATAGTTTTGTTTGTATGTATCCATTATTTTTCCAAGTTATTGCACACCTTGCGATAATCTTTCTTGTTACAACTCTTTCAATAGGATCATATGTTTTTGGTTTAATACTTGTTCAAAGAAAAGGATTAATTTTTGATATTGGATATGGTATTGCATCAATTGGAATGGCAATTATTGGTATTGTAGAAATTTGTTTAGCAATTAGTTCAAATAATTTTTGTAAAAATGACTTGTTAAATCAAGTTGATTTTTCATTAAGTCAAATACAACCAACAGGAATTACATGCCATTTCCAACATTATATTGTATTTGGAGTATATCAGGTAATTGTTGGCGTTATTACTTTCTTACATTCTATTGCAGTTGGATATTTCTATATTCGTTATCGTAAACAAAGAGTTGAAGAAAGAAAACAAAACGCTAAACTATATGAAGACCTTAAATTTGATGACTATGGTAAAGTTGTTAATAAAAGTATTGATGAAGATGGAAGTCAACCAATTGAACTTAATCAACAACTTGGTTCTCATGTAGGTACTGAAGAAAGACCTGCAAATGATTCTAGAACAGAACATGCTATTTTAGCTGATTAATTCAATTATTGGTTTATTGATAATATTTTCTTTAATTTATAAAAACTTTGAAATTGAAAAGAGAAAAAAATTATTTTATTCTTTCATTTCTTCTCTAATTTGGTAATGACAGCTTCAAGACGTGCAAAAACATTATCAACTTGTTCATTTTTAATTGGCTCATTTGAACTAATTCCACAACTCTCTAACTTTGAAACAGTTCCTTCCATTTTGTCAAGAACCTTTAAAATATTATCAATTTGATTCTTAATTTCAGGTGAAAAAGTAGTTTCTTTCTTTTCTTCAACTAGTTTTATTTCTTCAACTGGTTTTATTTCTTCAACTGGTTTTATTTCTTCAACTGGTTTCTTTTCTTCAACTGGTTTCTTTTCTTCAACTGGTTTCTTTTCTTCAACTGGTTTCTTTTCTTCAACTGGTTTTGGTTTTTCGATTTTCTTTTCAACATGATTTTGTTCAACGTGGTGTTCTTCATCTTTCTTTTCCCAATCAGCACTATGTTTACTATAACCAAAACCTTCATCATAATTACCTTTTTCTCTAAACATTTGTTGGAAATGAACTTTACAATAATAAACTCCATGATTCTTTGCAAAATTAGCACCATTTAAAATTTTCTTACAGACACTACATCTAAAACAATTCTTATGCATAGTAATACCTTCTATTTTAATGGCTTCCATTTGATAAGCCTTTTTACCACATACAGGACAAGTTGACATCTTTATTTTGTTATTGAGATTTCTTCCTTTTTTTTAAGTTTATCTCGACGTTAAAATTGAACTATTTTTATTTCTTTTTGAATAGATTAATAAAATATAATATATTTTATTATTATTTATTATTTATTTGAAAAAATCTTTTCCTATTTCATTTTTTATTTTTTTTAAAAGAAAAGAAGATTATATAAAAATAAAATTCTAATGAAAAGACACAATAATAAAACAAAAAATAATTATTGATATAATTCAGAACAAAACAATAAATAGTGGAGAAGTACCCCATTTATTTTTAAAGAAGGAGAGAAGCAAATTAATAAATTTTTTTCTGTCATTTTGTTAATTTGAGAAAGTTCAAGAATTTTCATCATTAATCCATTTAACAACTAAACTAATTAATATTTGAAATGACAAAGGATATATTGTTTAAAACAAACTGATAAAATAGTAAACACAGGACGAGAAAGACACTGAATTTCTTCTTTTAAAATTTGAATTGTTTCACTACGAGATGTGTTTTGTATTCTTTCAACCATTTTATACATATTTATTTGAGGTATTAGCCCATGTGGCAGTGATCTAAAGAAGTATTTTAGTAAATTAGAAATTGAATGAATTGAATATCTTGGAAAGATAATTTCTTCTCCTTTATTTATTAATTCTTTTAATTCTTCCATTTCAGATGAATCACCTGATAATCTAAATAGTCCTTCTGTTTCTGTGATCATTGCTAAATATTTAATTGATTTATAAACAAAATCAGGAACTTGTAGTCTTTTTGAATCATAAAAATGAGCTAACATTACTATTTGAATAGAATTTCCAAATAATGGTAGGTATGTTATTTGTAATACATTTGAGTTTGATTTTAATTGATTTGTTTCAATTAAAGATTGAAATGAGATATTACATTGTTTTACTAATATTCGTGTTGCAATTCTAAGGAAGAATTTATTCTTATTAATCTATCATAATTACTATTTTATTGTTTCTTTTTATCTAATTAAATAATAACTAAAATACAAACAAGACATAACACTGGAACTCCATATACTCCTGTTAATATTACTGTATTATTTTCTTCTGTTGAGTGAATTGATGAGATAATAGGAATAACAAAATCCACTACCCCTTTATTGTTTTTATCATAAAAAATAAAATGTCCATTAAAAATTGAAACACAATATTCTTTATTTTCATCGTGCCATTTCATATTTTTATTATCATATGATAAATTCATACATTCACATAAAGTAGGGTCTTTCTCTTTTCTTCTATTGAAGAGTAATCCTAATTGTTTTGTGATTTTGTGATTGGAAGAAATCATGGTTTTCTATCTGTAATTCTCTAATTTTATCTAATCTCTTTTTTTTTTAGTTTTTCTGTAATTCCAACATTTTGTTTTTCTTAATAACAGTTTTCGAATTTTTTTTATGATAATGGATTTTGATATGATGATGAAAAAAATACTTTCTCTTTAATGATTTAACAAATCATCCCTTAGTTTATGATTATATTTTGAAAGGAAAAAATAAAACCAACTCTCATACTCTGGTGAAATAAAAGTATTGTTTCTTCATAGTTAATATGAAAAGGATTTAGATTTCTCCAGTATCTCCTCATGTAGGAACATTCTCCAATAAATAATTAAAAATGATTCATTTTCAGGTTGAAGATTTCATGAAATAGTAAAAAAATAATTTCTTTTTAATATTCTCTAATAAATGAACAAAAATTGAATTTATTCATCTAAAGAAGTTAATGAGTAGCTTATTTGTTTCTATTACCATCACCCCATGTGCACCAATGGCTCGTGTTGAAGGGGTTATTAAAAAAATGACCATTGGATATTCAAACACTATGCAACATTGTCATAAAACAAATAATCAAATATTGACACAACCAAGTATACCAATGAGTAATTATGGTCTTGATAATGAAACAGGGGATTTGATTATTAGGATAGATGATATTATTGGGTCAGCAACTTCAATGGAAGGAATTCAGTTTTCTATGGATCAAAAAACATTAACACGATATAGAGTTGTCCAATTACTTGGTCAAGGAACATTTGGTCAAGTTGTTAAATGCATTGATTTAAGTACAAACAAGTATGTAGCCATTAAAGTTTTAAAAAACAAACCAGCATATTTTAAACAGTCGTTGATTGAAGTGACAGTTCTACATTTCGTTTGTAAGTATTTATCTCTATTTTTAATTATACAAAGTTAAAATTTGAAAATTATAGAAAGAAAGATATTCATCATATAGTTAAATGATTATTATGATAATTCTCCACATAGTAGAATATTAAAAATGTTAGATTATTTTATGTATTATGGTCATATTTGTATAGTCACTGAAATGCTTGGGTTTGTCAGATTCTTTTTTTTTTATATTGCAAATCACAATTAATTGTTTTAATTATTTTGGTTTCTAATCATACCAAAGTGATGATAATATATGATGAAATAAAAAACTGATAAGAGATAGCCTTTGATTTATATGAAACTTATGAGAAAGAACAGAAATCATGGGTTTTCTA